>NC_073308.1:44217028-44517028 GCF_027595985.1 Sorex araneus | reverse complement strand
GCAGCCAGGTGTGATCCCTGAGTGCAGAACCAGGAGTTCCCCCAAACCAAAATATATATATATATATACATATATATACACATATAACATATATGTATATCCTGTTGCTCATTGATTTGTTCAAGCGGGCACCAGTAACATCTCTCATTGAGAGATTTATTGTTACTGTTTTTGGCATATCTGATACGCACGGGTAGCTTGCCAGGCTCTGCCGTGCGGGCTCCATACTCTCAGTAGCTTGCCGGGCTCTCCAAGAGGGGCGGAGGAATTGAACTCGGGTCGGCAGTATGAAAGGCAAAAGCCCAACCACTGTGCTATCGCTCCAGCCATGTATATGTATATGTATATGTATATGTATATGTATATGTATATATATGTATATGTATGTATATGTATATGTGTATGTGTATGTGTATGTATATATGTGTACTATAATGCAATAAAAATTTTAAATACATTTAGGATAAAATATTTAGATATCATACATTACAATTAATCCTATTTATTAACATGCAGATTTAAGCCTTCCCCTGCTTGGTTTCATAATGAAGTTTATAATGTTAGCTTTCATAGCATTCTGACACAAGCAAAATATTTTACTTGATAGCATTTTTAATCATATTATATTAAAACATAACTGAAATTCTTTATTCTACACAAAGGTCAAAAGAATTATGTCATATTGAAAGGGAACACATGAATTTAAAAATGCAGCAAGCGATGAGGAGATAATAAAGGAATTCTAATAAAGAATGAAGAAAAATTTATTGATGATGCTAGGGTGTTTCTTTCAGAGAAGATGAGAAAGAGAGCTGCAGCAAGAAATACTGAGGATGTGAAGGGCAAAGAAGAACATGGACTTCTGGAAAGATTGACTCCATTGTCAATGACACGATAACAAAGGTTAGAAGCAACATCAAGGCTGGTAAGACTTCACAGTGGCTGGCAGAATCATCTAAAGAACCAGAGGCAGAGGGAACTAAACTCAGTTTGTGATGTGATTAACAGGACAGCTTTGTTTGCTCTGGAACAGATACTTGGTGAATCCCCAAGTGTCTCCTTGTGACCCCAGGAGAGATATTGGATATTGCATTGAGGCTGAGGAAACACAAGGCCTGAAGGAAATAGCGAGAGCCACTATTACCTTCTAATAATTGTTACAGCTGCAATGGTATCTAGGTCTACAATGACCACCCCGCCACCACCACCACCACCACCACCAAGTACCTGCAAGGTCCAGAAAGCACTGGGTTTTGAAATGATGCCACTGACCAACACCACTTAATCATAAAACGTTATCCACCAGGAATATGGCTCAGTGGCGGTGTGTGACTGGCAAGTGTGAGTGCTGGGTTTTAATGTGCAGCAATATAATGAATTTAATTTAACTTCAAAATAAGAACATGAAAAAGATGAATTCTGAATGCCTCTTAAATTTATTCACACTTTTTAAAACAGTGTAAAGAGCTTTTAATGGCTCAAAAGTCTACATAAAATAAACATTGTGTACTTTAAAAGAAAACATAACATTTCCCACTCTTACCAGCAGATTAGATGGTTTCTAAATAATAAGAATGGTTTAAATTTTAAAAAAAAAGAACTTATGCAACAAACAGTGAAACTCACTGTTCTGTCTTCTAATTTACTCCTCGAATAAACCAAAGATTTTTTTAAAGACCCACCTATTTTTAGAAATTCAACAAGCTGGTCCAGTCACCCTAGAAGAACAAGCCTTGCATAGTGCTTACCTTTTTTTAATTGAATTTTGTTACCAAATATTAAAAACAAATTATTGAAAGAACACTGAAAACTTCTAAGCAAATTAAACCAGTAAGAGGCCACTAGGGAAATAGAAAAAAAGAAGATGTTTTAATTATCATCAATGTCTTCAACATAGACTGGAGCCATAGCACAGCGGGAAGGGCATTTGCCTTGCATGTGGCCAAGCCAGGTTCGATGCCTCTGTCCTTCTCGGAGAGCCTGGCAAGCTACTGAGAGTATCCTGCCTGCACTGCAGAGCCTGGCAAGCTACCTGTGGCATATTCAATATGCCAAAAACAATAACAAGATAACAAGTCTCTCAATGGAGACGTTATTGGTGCCCGCTTGAGCCAATCGATGAACAATGGGGCGACAGTGCTACAGTGCTACAGTCTTCAACATAAACACGAAAATATTAAAATCATGAAACATCATTAAAATATGAAAGCACAAATGACAATTGAATAAAGCTATAAAAGCACATAAAATATTTTTAAGTAAAACCAAAAAGGGTAAAAGAGCTTGTAAAGGGTTTAAGATGCTTGCTTTGCACCCATTCAACCCTAGCTCAATTCCCAATACTGCATATGTTTCTCTAGTACCATCAAGACTGGTCCTTGAGAATAGGGCCAGAAGTAAACCCTGATCATAGTCAGCCATGACCCCCCCAAAAAATTTTTTTTAATTAATATAAATATAAAATTTGGATAGAGATTCTTGCTACCATGTTCAATATTTAAATAACTTGATACCCAGGAAGAAGAATTATCTATTTATTAATAATATAAGACATTCAAAAAGCAAATAGCATAAATTTTACATTTAAAGAATCTACCAAAGTATCAGCACAATATCTTTTAAAACACCTTAATAAATCATTATGAAATTTAGAACTGCGAAAATGCAAGTCACATCGAGATTTAGATATCCAAATGGTATTAGCCATCTTAATGGCATCTCTGAGATTTAGGAGTAATAAATCAATTACTACTTCATGATTCTGAAAGATATTAGTATTTACATAGAGTCCTACACTACCCAAAATATCAAATTGGAAGCTAAAGATAATTTTCACACTTGGAGGCAGTACAGCAGTTAGGATATATGCTTCACATGTTTGATTTCTGGCACCACATGGTCCTCTCTGAGGATCACTAGGTCCAGCCCTAGACCCTCTGCCCTTCCTGGCCTCATTACTGCCAGGAATGACCCAGGTGATACTCAGCCATTCCAGTTGGCCCATGTAATTCCACCACAGGGCTAGAGCAATATTACTTTTAGACTTTGGATCTTTGTGTATTTGTTTGTTGCTTTTTTAATTGAATCACCATGAGATACAGTTACAAAGATTTTTTTATTTGTTTCAGTCATACAATGTTCCAATACCCATCCCTCCACCATCTTGCATTTCCCACCATCAATGTCTTCTGTCCATATCCCTTCTGCCATCCCCCTCTCCAGCCCACCTCTATGGCAGGCTGTTTTCTTCCTTGTGTCTCTCTGTCACTTCTCCTCCCTCTCTCTCTCCCCTCTCTTTCTCTCTCTCTCCCTCCTTACCTCCGTCCTTTACTCCCTCCCCCTCTCTCTTTCCCTCTCTTTCTCTCTCTGTCTCTCTCTGTCTCTGTCTCTTACTCTCTCTCTTACTTTCTCTCTCTGTCTCTGTCTCTCTGTCTCTCTCTGTCTCTGTCTCTGTCTCTCTCTCTCTCCTTTTAGGCATTATGGTTTGCAATGCGTGTACTGGGAGGCCATCATGTTTGGTCCTTTACCCATTTTCAGCATATATCTCCCATCCAGGAAATCCCTTCCAACCATCACTGTTATAGTGATCCGTTCTCTATGCCAACTGCCCTCTCCCACAGTCCTTGAGGGAGACTTCCAACTGTGGACCATTCTTCCTGACCCTTGTTTCTACTATCCTTAGGTGTTAGTTTCATACTATGTTTTTTTTTTCTGTATCCCACAATGAGTACAGTCATTCTATGTCCATCCTTCTCCTTCTGACTTATTTCACTCAGCATGATACTCTTCATGTCCATCCATTTATAAGTGAATTTCATGACTTCAATTTTTTCTAACAGCTATATATATATATTATTCCATTATGTAGATGTACCATAGTTTCTTTAACCAGCCATCTGTTCTCAGACACTCAGGTGGTTTCCTATCCCAGATGAGCGTCCATACAGCCCAGCAATGCCATTTCCTGGAATATACCCCCAGAGCACAAAAACACAGCAGAAATGACATTTGCATATGTATGCTCGTTGCAGCACTGTTCACAATAGCTAGGATCTGGAAATAACTCTTTTGGACTTTTGTATTAAAAGTCCAAAATTGTCCAAAACTAGCCTCACTGAGAATCATTGTTAGGGTTCCCAGGACTTCTGGGTACCTTGATAGCTCCTTCTCTTCCCACAAAAAAGATATTTTCATGCTTTCAATATGTTGCATAACTGCCTCCCAGGTTACTGAATAAGTCCAACCACCAAAACAAAGGATTAATCCAAGAGAACAGATTTGATTTAATAAGCAATTCTTTTTCAGAAAACATTATGGATTCAAAATGCAGAAAGTTCTATAGCATCTAGAACAAATATACTAAAGATCTCTCAAGAATTTAAACTGACCGAATACGATATGCTAAGAGAAAATGGGGAAAAAATGGTATTTGCTAGGCAAATGTTTCAACCCAGAATTCATGATTCAACCAAGTATCAATCAAATGTAGCAAAAAGTAAAGATGTTTATGCCAATGTTATATAAAGTTACTTGTTAGGGCAATCTCCTACCATGAGACCAGATATCACTTTTACTTACTATAACATTGGTAAGCAGAGTTACTATATGACATAGTCTATGCACCGCATATGTAAGGAAGTTCTAGCAGTGGAGCATGATTCCATAAAGCACTGTGTTTTCAGTGCTCTTCGCAAATATTCCATTTTGGAACTGGTTGCAACCAGCAGACATAAAGAGACAAATTTCAACAACTAGGCTTGAATATTACAAAACTGTAAAATGATTTAGTATCATATGTTTTGGAAAAAGCCAAACAGTACTCTAACACTTAATAAATGCATTTAATTACCATAGAAAATAATACTGTGTCACATTGCCTGCCAACTACTTCAACATATATGTGCTGATGGCTTTTTTCCATTTTTTTTTCAGATCATAATTAAATGAAGAAAGAATATAAGCAAAAGTTTTAGATGTTTTAAAGATTATTCATTCTGGACTCTAAAAGATTACCAACTCTGTTATCTATAATTCATTAGTGAAGGCACATACTATGATCCCTTTGGATGTGGTAGGGATAAAAGAATAAAATAAGTACAATATTGGAATTTCATTGGATTGTATTTCAAAGGAAATATCTCCGGGCTTGATTTCTAATTGAGCCAATCTGAGATTCAAAACCACAAAGCAAAGCACATACCAATTAAAATTCTAAAGAAAAGCAAATAAAAATATTTTATTAGAAAATTTCAGACCTCAAAAGATATTACAAACTGAAGGTCAAGATACCAAAGTCCTCTCAATTGAATAAGAATTTAGAATATGAAAGTTATTTTAAATGTGCTCCAACGCCACTACATTTCTGCACTTTTCAATGATTAGAATTTCCTAAAGGCAACTTGTACATTTTATCCTCTCGATTTTTACTGAATGAATCTGAAGTCATTTTCCCTACGATCCACATCCTACTCAATCTTTACTACCAAGCGTAAAGCTCAATGTCTTCACTAAGAACAGTATAAAAACATTGCAACCACAATCTGTAATCACTTAAGATACATTTGAATACATTTTAGACTATATTATTGCATATAATAATTTTAAATGTGGCTAAAACATGACTGTTAGTACTACTATAGAAGGAACATTTGAAATTCTACATTATGACACCCTTATCATTTTCTATAACATTACATTCTTTTCTATCACTATAGTCATTTTTTCTACTTTATATCAGCTTTTGTTCATTTGGTCTTGCAGTGTGCAAGCTCCCCTGGGGTTAATTTTTTAGTTCAGCATTTACTCTACTCTCTTCTTTTTATCGAAGTTTAAAATTTCTGATATCATGACTCTTCTGAAATTTACATCTATATCCCAGACATATTATCTGAGCTCCAGAATGACACATCCACCTACTTTCTTTGTTTGAATATCTCAAAAGCACCTCAGATTCCTCAGATTCAATTTATCCTAAATGAATTCAAGATTTATTCTCCTTCCCAAAACAAAACACTCAGTAAACAGTCTCTCAATCCACTCAGTGTGATGCACAAGAAACTCTGAGGTTATTTCATTTAAATCCTCCTCTTATCCAGTCTCCAAAAATTTTGTTCCCTTTTTAATATCTAAGCCCCTAAATTGTATCTCCTCATCTACAAGCCATCATACATATTTTTATATGTTGTTATTGGCAAAGTCTCATACCTAGTGTCTCTGCAGTCAATTTTGCCAGCCTTCTAATTCATCCTCCATACTACAGCCAACGTTGTCTTTTAAAGAAGCAAATGAGAGAGGTGGTTCAAGACAGAACCACGTAAGGAGTTTTTGGAATCACATTCTCCCATGAACATACCAATTATATAGTTCTATGTGAAGCAATCGATCAGAATAAGTTCTGACAATAAGACTAATAGCTCCTCCATAGCAAGAGACAAAGGGCCAGGATACAAATACAAAGTTTCACACACAAAAAAGAAAAAAAACCTCAACTCTCATCAAGTCAACAAACAGAAAGGACTCTCATAAAGATAGACCTTCTTCCTGGGGATGTTGGATTTCTGCACCATGTCAGTTCCTGCTCCACAACCCATGGAACTTACATGAAAGAGACAGTCTACACAAAAATCTGGCATTGAAAATCAACAGGCTGGTGTCCAACAGACCTAAGAAAATGAAGACAACTGCTAAAGAACAAGCATGTAGAGTCCCTTTTCCCCCACACCAGCACAAAGGTAGCAACACAAAAAATATCAAAGATGCATGTAGAGAGATCCTGTAAGTAGTCTCACCAGGGAGCTGAACAAATTTAGAGCAACATTTAAAGACTATCTAATTCTTCCTGGAAGTATGACACGCCATACCTCTGTAAGACACCAGTCAGTCTCAGCACCACTGAATGCCATAATGCCACTTCTCTGCCCACCAGAGCACTTTGAATGAAAATATTTTTGTGTCTTCTTTAATTGGACAATGAAAGGAACTAATTTGAAACAAAATGATACATAAAATGTCTCACTTGTAAAGATATAGATGATAGAAATAGTAGATTCTTAAATTATTAGTAACCTATAAAGCTACCATAAAAAGGAAAATATAATAATATTGACTAAATCATGATAAAGTTATTAAGGAATGTGCATACATACCAATAAAAGTATGTAAGATGTAGTATCACACCAGTGATGTGACATATGTCAAAATGACTGGCATTAACCAATGTTGGAGGAGATGGGCAAGAAGGAACCCTCATTCACTGTTGGCAGGAATGTTATCTGGCTGAGTTTCTACGGAAAGCAGTATGGTGATTCATCAAAAGTGTAAGGTAGAGTTCTCAGCAGTTTTGCTTCTGACTTCTATCTCCCAAACACAAAAAACCATTAGTTAAAAGACACAGGTACACATGCCTATGTTTATTGCAGGACTTAACAATAGTCAGGACATGGAAACAATCCAAATATCCAATGAGAGCTAATTGGATAAAGGAGTTGTGGTATATATGCATCATGGAATTTGATGTATAAAAGATGAACAAAAGGTGAAATCATGCAGTTCACTGCCATGTGGGTGGAAGTAAAGATTACCATGTTAAGTAAAATAAGTCAGAGGGAGAGAAGCACAAATACCACAGGATCTCACTCATCTATGAAATATAAAAAGACAAATCAAGGCAATAGATAATATGTAACAATCATAACCTGTTGGTCTTTGAAGACAAAATTGAGACTACCAAGAACTAGGGAGAAACAAGAGATCTTTCCCCTTTGTAAAAGCCCATGTTCTCTCTTGAACAGGAATCTCTCATAAAACCTATTTTGTTTCACTAAAAGTAGATAAGTAAAATGGAAAAAAATAAATTATGAAAACCAAACATGCTACTAAGCAACTATTTGCTCAATAAAAAATTTTTTTTGAATACCTGGAGACAGATAAAAATAGAAATTTGGGAGACCCAAGCGGCTGCACACTAATGGCTCCTTCATTCCTGAACGCCCATGATTCCAGAGGCCCACTAACTACTTTCAGCACCCAGCGGCTTCTTGCAGAAATGCCTCTAGACTGTGAACTAAGCTACGACCCTATGCTGCCCCAAGGAGGGGAAACGTTTTTCTCTCTTGGCCTTTCCTTTCACCGGCGGCCATCTTGTGGACCCCACTAAACAGAGGTATGAGCTTGAGGTGATGCAACTTCTAGCAGAAATTTCTCTGGACTTAATTACTAAATACCAGAAATCCATGACTTCATGTTCTTCATTCTCAGCAATGGAAAATATATTATCAAATGATACCTTTTCGGAAGGTCTGATTGTTGGGGGAAAATTCCAAATAATCATAGCGAGTTTTCTGTTGAAATATGTAATGTAATCAAAGTAAAGAGAGAGTAAAGTGAAAATCATTAGCTACACAGACGGGGGGTGGGTTGGGATGGGAGGTATACTGGGGTTCTTGGTGGTGGAACATGTGCTCTGGTGAAGGGATGAGTCTTTGATCATTGTATGACTGAGACTAAAACCTGAAAGCTTTGTAACTTTTCTCATGGTGATTCAATTAAAAATTTTTTTTAATTTAAAAATTTTTTAAAATAGAAATTCAGCATAACAAGATCTAAAACATGCAACAAAGCGGTGATAAGGGCCACAGATATTACACAGCAGGTAGAATACATGCTTTGTATGCAGCTGGCTCAGGTTCCATCCCCAGCACATCATAGGGTCCCCCAAGCTCTTTCAGAAGTGATCCCTGAGCATAGTGACAAGAGAAAGTTCTGAGCTCAGCCTAGTGTGACCCAAAAACAAAACAAACAAAAAAAGACCCAATCAAAAATGCAATGACAAGAAGGAAGTTTATGACGATACAGGCCTAGCTCAAGAAACATAAACAATCTCAAACAATCTAACACAGCAACTTAAGAAACCAAGAAAAGGGATAAATGAAGTTCAAAATTTGTAGGAGGACTATAACAACAAAGATTTTGATAGATAAAACCAGAAAAGAAAAGGGATAGCACAAACAAAATCAGAAGTATAAAAGAAAAATATTATCACTGAAGTCTCAGAAATACAGTGAGCTCATTCAATTCAACATCCTCAAATCCAATGAAAAATAGGCCCCGGGGTGAGAACATGACTCAATTCCTAAACAACCTGCTTTGCAAGAGTGAGCCATGAGTTTGAATCCTGCTGCCAATCACCTGGACAGCACGATCCTGACAGCTATGTTGTCTGTGTTTTCTGACACCTACATCACAACCAGGAGTGTATGAACACCACAACTTAAGGATGTGACCCTTAGCGAGCACTTAAACAAACAGACAAAGTGTGAGCATGTAGGTTAGCACTACAACTAGAGTGCAACCCCTGTGAGCACACGTGCAAACACCACAAAGAGTGTGACTTTCACTGAGTACCACAGCCAAGTCAAGCAAGCATCACAAACAGATGTGCTAGTACCATGTGTGCCACATCTGGATATCGCAGCAATATCAGAGGGAAGGGAAAGGGGGGGAAATAAAATATCCCAAAATAATAATTTTTTAAAGATTTTTTTTAATTAGTGAATCATCATGAGATAAAGTTACAGACTTACAAATTTTCATGCTTGCGTTTCAGTCATACAATGATTGAGTACCCATCCCTCCACCGGTGCCCATTTTACACCACCAATGATCCCAACATCCCTCCCACCACCCCCACACTGTCCCCTTCACCCCACCTTGCCTCTGTGGCAGGGCAATCCCTTTTGCTCTCTCTCTCTCTTTGGGTTTGTGATTAGGCATTTTACCAAAGAAGACATACAGAGGAACAACAGGCATATGAGAAGCTGTTCAACAACTCAGTATCATCAGGGAAATATGAGTAAGAACCACAGTGAGAATATTCCCTCACTTCCTTCAGAATGGCTAACAAAAACATTCAAGGAAGAAGTGTTGGCAATACTGTGGGGAAAAGGAAAACTTCAAGTTCGACTGTAAGCAGTAAATTTGATGTAGCCACCATGAAAAAATAGAGTCTTTTGAAAATAAGTAGAAAAATGTCATGTTCCAATATTTCTACTACTAGGTATTTATTCGAAGAATAGAGAACCATTAATTTGACAATATATGTACACTCCAATTCTTATCATTGCAAATCATTATTAGCCCTGGCCAAGACATGGAAAACACCTAACTTCTACAAATGAGTGGGTAAAAAAACATTTAACAGAGATAATACATCAGGTATGGTGCTTGTCTAGCACGTGGCTGACCCAGGTTGAATTGTGGCAGTCCTATCTGATCCACCAAGCCCTTAGAGGGGTATTCCTGGGTATAGAGCCAGAAGGAGCACTGTAGCACTGCACTGTCGTCCAGTTTTTCATCAATTTGTTCGAGTGGGCACCAGTAACGTCTCCATTGTGAGACTTGTTACTGTTTTTGGCATATCAAATATGCCACGGGTAGCTTGCCAGGCTCTGCCATGCGGGTGGGATACACTCAGTAGCTTGCTGGGCTCTCTGAGAGAGAGGAAGGAATCAAACACAGGTCTGCCGAGTGTAAGGCAAACGCCCTACCCACTGTATTATCACTTCAGTTCAGAGCCAGAAGTAAGCCCTTAAATACAGCTGAGCACCAAAACAAAAACAAACATAGAAAGATTCCATATAGGAGACAGAGAGATAGTACAGTGGCTAGGGTGTTGCCTTATACACAGCCAACCAGGTTATTTTATCCCCAGTATCTCATATGGTCCCTAGAGCACCACCAGGTATAATTCCTGGATTCAGAAGTAGGGCCAGGAGTAATCTCTGAGCATTGCCAACTGTGGCCCTAAAGCAAAACCAACAAACAAAAAATATTATGTATACTTTATATGTATAATAGAGTATATATGCTGTATAAATGTAGTATCACTGTATCGTTGTCATCCTGTTGTTCATAGATTTGCTCAAGCAGGTGCCAGTAATGTCTCCATTCGTCCCTGTCATGTGCAAGTGTAGCCAGTAACAGTACATGCAGTATACAAAGTATATATCATAAATAGTAACGAGTCATTTTTAAAAAATCTTGCCATTTGCAACAAAATTAGAATATTATGCTAAGTGAAATAAATTGGAGATAGGAATGTTATCTGATTTTATTCTGTGTAGATTAGAATATAAAAAAACCTAAGCAAGCAAATTAAACTAAAATTACAAAAACAGAACACAGACCGGTGATTATCAGAGGTATGGAGTACTCTGAGTATATGAAAGGGGTGATGGATAAACAGGTACAGAGTTCTAGTTTTAAAATAAATAAAGCCAAGGAGAAATAATGTAAAGTAAAGGGACTACAATCAACCACATGTTAATGCAGACTTGAAGTTGCCAAGATACTCAATGGATTTAATGTGATAATAATTCTATGACATATACAAATTTCAAATGTCAACTCATTATGCTGAGTGCCTTAAAGCTAAAATTTTGTATGTCAACTCTATTTCCATAAAAATATAAAAATAAATAAAACACAAATATAATATTACTCCCGGGCTGAAAACTTTAATTAGTTTCTCACAGAGTTAGGATAATATTTATAGCAGATGTTGTGGTATGCCCCCAGGTCTTTCCCTTCAGGACCAAAACACACATTCCCCCAGCTGATAGCTCTCAGCTGAATCTGTCTCCAAGAATTTTCTTTCTAATAGGAAAGACTGACATATTTCTTGGGATCACAGCAAATCTTGACTTCTCTCTCTCTCTCTCTCTTTCTCTCTCTCTCTCTCTCTCTCTTTCTCTCTCTCTCTTTGTTGTCTCTCTTTCTTCCTTTGCTCCTTTTTATATACTTATTTCAAGAGTACTCAACAATAAACTTCCTGCATCTCAAAGTTTGGAGATTCTGGAGGAGATTGATATAAATATCACTAGCATTATCTAGAAGGTCGTTTATGATATAACTGACCTCTGCTGAACCCTGCATCATGCTTTCCCAAACTCTATGCTGCTGTCACTCTGACCTTTTTTTTATTTCCTTGAATATGTCATTTTTTCCTTTCTTAGACTCTACTTGAAACACCTGTGGTGCCAGCCCACCACCCCAATTCCTTAATCACCATCAATCTATCTCTTTGCCTAGTTAATTGTTATTCTACATTCAAACCCTAACTGCAAGTCATGGGAACTTCCCATGCCCTCAAGTCTAGTTAGTTTTCATTTTGTATCATCTCATATCTTAATATGCTTATCTCTTAAGGTGCTTTAAAATAATGATAATAAAACATTTATGTCATAGAAGATTCACATAACTCATGCTTGCTGCCGTACATCTAGCACAGAACTCTAAAAACACTAAATTACCATATGTGCCATATTGAATAAATCAAGCCTGGAGCTATACAATCACACCGTCATATTGTAATAATAAATAAAAGGGTATAAAATATTTGTCTTATATTAATATGCTATTCAACATCTACAAAGGAAGGATATATTTGTAGCTGAACACAACCCCTAGTCCTTCTCATAACAAATAACACACCTTCTCTTCTAGCCTTCCAACAACAAGAGAATCTCAGAAGTTATATGAGAAACTATAACTACTATGCAAAATCACCAAGTATATTATCAAAGAATTAAAAAAAAAAACCCTTCAGGGCTGGAGTGATAGCACAGCAGGTAGAGCATTTGCCTTGCACGTGGCTGACCTGGATTTGATCCCCAGTATCCCAAAAGGTCCCCTGAGCACTACCAGGAGTAATCCCTGAGTGCAGAGCCAGGAGTAACCCCTGTGCATCGCCGGGTGTGACCCAAAAAGGAAAAAAAAAAAGAAACCTTTCTAGAAATTTTATCTGGAGTGAAAAAGAGGTGAGTCAGTATTCATTACGTGTAATGAAAGTGGTGACTAACTCAAAATAGAACAAAGATCCTGAAGAGTAAAAAGCATTCTGTGTTAAGAATTGAAGAAACTAGAGATTGAGATGTTTTCACACAATTGGGTCACATGGAAGAAAGAAATACAGTCCACTCTATTTTATAATATCGTGAATAGTCAGCTTGAATGTAGTGCTTGCATATATATTTAGAATGTGAACATAGAAGACAATAAATCAGCTAAGTACAGCAGATAGGATCTTAAATTCTTGTGATCACCAAAACCAGGCAGTTTTCACACTATTCTGAGGTGCAATCTTATCGATTAGGGCTAGGAGCATCGATTTACACGAACAAAGCTTTCAAGAGATTCTCCCCACAGCACAACTCTACTAAGAACTGACACATTGCATTCAGTATGACTTGTGCCCCCTGCAATTGTGCATGCAGCAGCCTCAGAATGTGGCTGATTGCTTCCAACGGAAGTTATAAATATATCTTAGGAATTCCAGAATGATTCAGCAAATAGATGGGGTAGTGGTAACTCTTTCATCACCAGCTCTGCAGTCAAATTTCATAGAAAACAACCCTAAGAATAACTGGATGTCAGAATGCAACTTAAGGGAAAACCAAGAAGGAATTCTGATTTATCTAAGAACAGTATATGTGAAGCAAGTTAAAAATCACACATCAGAGCTGGAGCAATAGCACAGCGGGTAGGGCGTTTGCCTTGCACGCGGCCAACTCGGGTTCGATTCCCAGCATCCTGTATGGTCCCCTGAGCACCGGCCAGGGATGGTTACTCCTGAGTGCGGAGCCAGGAGTAACCCCTGTGCATCACCAGGTGTGACCCAAAAAGAAAAAAAAATTACACATCAATATTAAGAAGACTTATTAGTGGAATTTTTATGTAATTTTGAGATCAGAACCAAGAATGATAAAAGCATATGAAAGCAGAAGTTTTAAAATCAAAGAAAGAAACCAGAAAGGAGCTGCTGATAATTTCAGCAGACATCCTAAGAGTCAGAGGTGGCAATTAGGAGCCAAAGGTACTTTTCCTAATACTCAACTTAGAAGTACTATTTAGGAACTCTGTGGCTCAGAGGACTCTCTTTGGAGATATCGTTGCGGGTATCCCTGGAATGTCCCTTCTAGCACTTTACGGTTTCTTCTCTATGACAGAGTACAATACAGGCAGCTGATAAAAGCAAATATAAGACTAGAGCATCAATGGCATTTATTCGTTGGAACAGACAACTTGGCTCGTTTATAATCAAAAATCACCTTCATTGACAGGGAACTTGAGTACAGGGTTGTTGCTTTTAAAAAAAATAATAATAACCTGAAAAATGGCTTCAACTATTCTCTCTCCTTTGGTTCCAAAAGTAAACTAAGTGCATGCAAAGCATCTGTGACTAATCAAAACAGTTCACTGCCATGCCCACTCCTCCAGGCTCAAATACTTAAGGAGAAGTTCTGATGGCTGTGAGGAAGCCTAAATCTCATTACAGAGAGTTTATTCCTAGCCTCTAGGAACAGGAAAATGACCTGTGGTCATTTCAAGAGAGCATGGTGAACACCTCGTAACCTTAAGATAAGCAATACTTTTTCAAAACATTCATATTTAATGCTGTGTTCCAGTGCGACCTTGAAAAGGCAAAGAAGAATTTGGGGATTGGGTACATATACTACTCAAGAGTCCAGTGCAGTTATTTTAAAGAAATACAGTGATGATGATGATGATGATGATGATGATGATGATGATGATGACGACCACCACCACAAAGGCAATAAGGAAATCTAAAGCCTAGAAGAAGAGAATTCTAGACGGAAAGATAGAAAGAAAGTCCAATGATCCAACTCCTTCTAAGGCCAACGTCCTATAAACACTCACAGAATGTTCTTTATGCAACCTACATTTTCAGCAGAATGCCAAGCCAAGTTGACGCTCTGAGTTATCCAAATCAAAAGGCTGAGTCTCAGAGCCAAGCTTCCCCCTCAGAAACTATGCCACAAGAATGGGAATGATACCAAAAGCAGCGAGTTCTGAGCTCCGTGCCAGCTGCTTTATTACTTATTAACTTATTTTATATAGCCTTCAGCATGGCAAGAAAAGCTTCATTTAATTATCAACAGGAATGAAGAAGCCACGAGGGGAAATCAGAGCCAGAGTACTGCGGCTGCTGATTACACCACAGCTCTTATCTAAGCTGACACAGGGTCCAGGCTGCGCAGAGACAGTGCTGGAAGCCGCAGGCAGTGCGTGGGAGTGAACCTGGGAGGCACCGCTCAGTGCTGGGTAATTCTGCTGGAATGAATTCTCAACGAGGCGGATTTTTCCCCCCCCTTCTTTCCTCCTCTTCCAGTTGAGGAAAGTTGAGCAGCCTAGTTGCCAGTGACAGAACACACAGATAAGGGACAGATTTTCTAAACAGAGAGCCAGTGGGCAGAGCTGAATAGCACATCCAGGCGTCGAGGAGGGTGAGGGGGGCCCGATCAGGGAGCAGAAGCACCAGGAATGACCATCTGAGCCTTCCCATGAGTAAGCAGAGAAGGTGAGAATGGACTGAGCGCGCTGAAGAAGACCCAGCGAGGTCCTGCTCTGAGTCAATACATTTCCACTTCCGGATTCTATTGTGCCTGAGAAACTCAGTGTAGGACCAGGTCCAATTCCGCCTTCTCCCCCTAGGCCTCTGACACCTTCTCCTGACCGGTGTTCCTGCCAGGTTTACCAGCAAACACACTTGGAGGAGTGATGTGGGAATGCACACAAGTGAATCTTGATGAGAGATACCGGAAATATAAAAAGCAAACCATCTGCTTCCTGGGCTTCCAGCTCCTGGAAGTTTCAGGATGTAGCATTGAAGGATCTTTTGATTTTTATGCTACAGTACAATTTTGCTGTGGAGAAATATCTCCATATGCTACGCCTTTGATTAGCCTTCAGAGAGAAAGCGTTCTGAATGCAGAGCGGACAGGAGTAGGAGGCAAAGAACAAATTTGTCCAAAAAGGTCTGGTTCAATGGGCACTTGCAAGAAGAAATAAAGTGGTCTAGTGTTAGCTTAGTGAGGAGATGCCTAACTCAATCTCATAACTAAATTGCCTGACACGCTGAGGCAGTCTCTGCTAACACAATCAGCTGTGCCCAGATCATTCTAAATATCTCACTGCCACTCAGTTCTGCTGCTTATTTCTTTGAACTGGCTCAGCAATTCTCCTCCCAGGACAGGCTTAAAATATTTTGTGTACATTTCGTTCCATTCTGAGGATTGGCTCTAAAATTTTGATATACAGCTCACTTTCTTCCCAGATCCGGCTACATGCTTCCTGCTCACCCACTTCCCAGAATGAACTAATCTATAGAAAGTAGAAACTGCCTGTCCAAGCAGCCAAGAGACACACAATAAGAGACTCCCCAGGACTGTGCTAATTGGACTTTTTCCCCACCCCCATCTCTCTCAGCCTTTATTGTGCCAGCCTGACCAGTGTTCTCTCTTTTAATAAGCTTACTTTGCTCTCATCTAAGCCGTCTTGCTCTCCTGCTAAATTCTTTTACCACCTCATTGCTCAGAGCCAGGGCAACCAGGTTTGAGTTCCTCTCCCTTCAGGAAACTCAATTCTTTGATCTTCAAGGAATCTTAGCATATGTGAACAGGCTACCAGGACCTCAAATAACCCTGACCACACACAAATCTAAGGTGTTACAGTAGTCAAAAATTAGTCAGCTGGCAGTTCGGCCAACGTGTCTAGGCAATGAGTATTACAGGTCAAGGCTTGGTATCGTAGGAAGTGGTCTATATATCAGAGAGACGGCATGGCCCTCAGGAAGGAGAAAAAATATCTGTCTACTGTTTTCATTTGGAAAAGAGACTAATAGGACATTTTGGAAAACCAGGCAGCTTTTGAGAATGTAGCTAGCTTTTTGAGCTGTGTTCAAAGAAAATGATGGGGTTGAGAGACGACATTTCCTGATATATGATAAAAAATGCAGAAATAAACGTAGGTGGAAGGACCATTTGAGAAAAATGTCTCAAGGAAATGAGAGAAAGAAATAGGAGAAAGGGCCACAGGGACTGCACAGCTGGTAAGGTCTTGTTTTTTCATGCAGCCCACCAAGGTTCAATCTCTCACATTGCATATGGTCCCCTGAGCTCTGCCCAGAGTGACCACTTATCACAGAGCCAGGAGTTAGCCATGAGCACAGCCCTACCCTCCTCTATCCCACTCTCCCCCAAAATCAGGAATAAAGAAGAGAAAATAAATTTTCATCTTATTTTTATAAGATGCTAGGATGCAATTAGAAAATTATTTGTCTTGCTTGGCAGAGAAAAATAACCATAAATATATGTTTCATGTAAGTACATTAGTAATAGAAAGTACCTGTGATATAAATAACAGAACATTTTGACATAACGTCAAACCTAAGATATTATTAACACAACTAAATTTTTACCTTTATTCAAGACTGACTTCCAGAATTTCCCCCTTTTGATCCTATCATTTGGAGCCTTTTTTCTATCATGTTGAGACTTTTTCCATTTTCAAATATGCTCTGATATTTTCTGCTTATAAATCATCTCAACATAAAACAAGCAGCATTATTTTAAAGAAGTTTCCTTTTCCACTACCATTCCATCTTTAACTTTCCTAGAAGAGCCAAAAACTACATGCAAGCTTTTACATACTACTTTCAGTAAAAATAGTGATAAGGTCTCTATACAAGATCTACCTCCTTCCTTTTCTCAGTTCATTTCCAGTCATTTCTGGTTTCCATATCTGGTTTCCATATCTCACTGCTAGTGAAAACTATTGTGCTCTATGATGTAATAGTCACCTCCAACCACAACAAACTCCTTTTCAGCTTTTGTTCCGTTAATTTCCTCTGCCATATTTGAAATCCTTGCCATCCTCTCCTTCTTAACTTATTCTTGGTTTTTTCACTTTCTTCTTTATTGTGTCTTCCTTGTCCTAGCCCACAGAGTGTAAATATTTCTTTCTGAGTACAGCTAACACTACAGCAAAATTCATTCCTCAGCTCTGTATCTTAGAAATCCATTTTGGTGGTTTTTTTCTCTAGATAAAAAGATTTAAGGCTCGGGTTCGAATCCCAGCATCCCATATGGTCCCCTGAGCACCGCCAGGGGTGAATCCTGAGTGCAGAGCCAGGAGTGACCCCTGTGCATTGCTGGGTGTGACCCAAAAAGCAAAAAAAAAAAAAAAAAAAAGATTTAAGGCTACAGATCTTAACCACTGTCTTGGGAAATTCAGATTCTTTCAGGTGGCTGTTGTTTGCCTTGGTTTTGTTAGAGTAGATATAGATCATAACAGCTCAGAAGATAAACTTGCTCTGAGTATTCTGATCAGTACTGATGCATCTCTATGACAACTTTGTCTCCCAAGACGCAGAGAGAAAAGCAGAAAATTTTGCAGAATTTTGTAAAATGCAGAATTTTACAGAGAGAAAGAGAAAGGAAACTGCCGCAGGACTGGATTCTGCTTGTTGCCCCTACTCTGTTCCCAGGCAGTTTGAAACAAGCAAGCCCTGAGTTGTAGAGCTAATTTCATATGATAATCCTTATATGATAATCCTTATAACCACATGTACAAAGGAAAATCAACAATGCCACCAAAAATGACACCAAAATGACTCTAGGGAGAAAAATTAGATAAAGGAAGGAAAATCTCAGTAAAGGAAAGAAAGAGAGTAAGGATTTCTTTTACAAAACTTGTGGACCTTGTCACATGTACTACGTGTATATATTTTATATTCAAAAAGTTATTGTCTAGGGGCTGGAGTGATAGCACAGTGGGTAGGGCGTTTGCCTTGCACAAAGCAGAACCAGGTTCGATTCCCAGCATCCCATATGGTCCCCTGAGCATTTGCCAGGGGTAATTCCTGAATGCAGAGCCAGGAGTAACCCCTGTGCATCGCCAGGTGTGACCCCAAAAAAAAACAAAAAAAAAAGTATTGTCTAATAGAACATTTGTTAAACAATTTCCTCTAAAAAAAATTAAAAAAATAACTTCTGATCAATAATGTGAGGGAGAAATAATATTATTTTTTAAAATAATAGTAGTTTATGCTGACCCCTTCACTAAGTTGATGTCTGTTTGATATAATCCAAGTTATTTGACTACTCTGACTTCACTTTGCTTACTTGTGGAATAACAAAATGAAATAAAATAACCTTCTATTTAATTTTATTCATTTATATTTTCCTTTTAAGGTTCTATTAAAAAAATTGGTATAATACTGGTTAGCTTTTGCTAAATAATTACCCCAAAACATAATACTTAAAACATTACCCATTTAATAAAATACCAACCATTTATTTGGGTCAATTATGCAAAATAGCAATTAGGCTGGACTTAGACACATGGTTCTGCTATTTGTCTTATGTTTGTGTCCAAGTCATCTCTCAGTCAGCTAAAATGGCTCTGCCTTTGGGGCACAGGTTAGCTCTAGACTGAGGGACCCAGGGAAGCAACTATCTCCACTGGCTCTTATATAGTCAGTCAGACTAGGCTTAACTCACTATGGAATGAAACTACAGGAGCAATAAGAGGGCAAAGTCTCTGAGGGCATAACTTTCCCAGCCTATCTACATCGTGTCAGTTAATGTCCCATTGATAAACAAACAAAATGTCCTGCCCAGATTTATTTTGGAGCAAAGAACAAGAATCTAACATGATGAGAACTAAAAAGTAAACAGTGCAGGGCAGTTTAATAGGGAGAATAATTACGAAAATCTGGACTGACATGGATCATGAGCAAAAGCTTAGAAGCGAAATGATTAATTACTGAAATTATTATTTTCAGATAGAGACACGACCTTCTTAAAGAGGTTATTTTGACCAGATTTTCCATAAGATTCGTTTAGATTTTTGTTGAATTTTTGCCTGAAAAGTCTATTTGCAGACCCTATGTTTGGACCTAACGAAAATGAAGGGAAAAAGTAACCATCAATTGGTTTCTTTGTTAGGGTTTTCAAAAACCCCACTGGAGGGCTGGAGAAATAGCACAGCAGGTAGGGCATTTGCCTTGCATGAGGCCTACCCGGGTTCGATTCCCAGTATTAAATATGGTCCTCTGAGCACCACCAGGGGGTAATTCCTGAGTGCAGAGCGAGGAGTAAACTCTGTGCATCCCTGGGTGTGACACAAAAAGTAAAAAAAAAAAGAAAGAAAAGGAAAAGAAAGGAAAACACTGGAATACTGAAAAGCAACTGGGTTCTAAACAATGGGTTCTAAATACAAACAGTGGCACTAGTACTACACTAGATATTGCAGTGACAAAATGAGGTAAAATACAACTCCTTTCTTCTAGAAGTTTGACATTCACTTAGAAAAAAAAAAAGCACTAATATATTCCCAAAGGACAGAAAACAATACTAGGTAGCAAACCAAATGAAGATAAATTCACAATTCTTTTCAAGTATAAAGTTTCTCCAGGTGTTCCAGCTGTTCTTACACTATCTACTCCCCCGTTTCCTGCTGTGCTAAGTGTTCCCATAGTAAATTACCCTGTGGAGAGGAAATGTTACTCAGCCTGACATCACCATGCTCCATCACACCCTCTCACACACCTGCTCACAACTCCACATCCCTCACGCACCTGTCATCACCCACAAAACACTTCCCTCCTCTCATCTAACCATCAGCCCATAAATTCACATCATCCTAATTTTTTTATTGAGATAAGACATCCCTCATAAACATGCAAACCCAGAATGAAGAGGAGCTGTCATTTTAAAAGCATCATGTAAAATGCACCTGAAGAGAAACTCTACATTTCCTCCATCCATACAGAAAACAATTTGAAAGTTGAAGAAGCTTGAGGAGGGATGGACAGGAAACGTTCCAGGCTTCAGAATAGCTCAGTTTGAAGGGTGGTGCTAGTATTATTCCATTGTATAATTTGGGACATGATCACAGTGAACTTGAGTTTTCTTATCTTTAAAATCAAAATAATGAATATTACATCTTTCCGTCTACTTCATAGGAACGTTCTGTCATCACTGTATCACTGTCATCTGCTGCTCATTGATTTGCTCGATGGGCACCAGTAACATCTCCATTGTGAGACTTGTTGTTACTATTTTTGGCATATCGAATGCGCCACAGGCTTGCCAGTCTGTGCCATGCGAGCAGGATACTCTCGGTAGCTTGCCGGGCTCTTCGAGAGGGGTGGAGCAATCAAACCCGGGTCGGCTGCGTGCAAGGCAAATGCCCTACCTGCTGTGCTATTGCTCCAGCCCATAATTTTTAAATGTGATAAGTGTTTGAATTTATTTTATAAAATGCAAAATTATGGGCTGGAGCGATAGCACAGCAGGTAGGGCATTGCCTTGCACGTGGCTGATCCGGGTTCAATTCCTCTGCCCTTCTCGGACAGCCCAACAAGCTACAGAGTATCCCATCCTCAGGTCAGAGTCTGGAAAGCTCCCCGTGGCATATTCGTTATGCCAAAAACAGTAACAGGTCTCACAATAGAGACATTACTGGTGCCCGCTCAAGCAAATCGATGTGCAACGAGATGACAGTGATACAATGATTCTATCAATGGGTTAACAGCTATATCTAAAACCAAGAGAGGGCATACTTAATTATTTTAACTGATGTGTCATAATCAAAGAAGGCACCTAGAAGATGGATTAGATATAGAACAGCCATACTGTGTTTAACGGTGAGTAACAGCCCCAACTTAGTGGATGGATCTACATGTAACACTTGAAGTATAGAGTAATCAGAAAAGTAGCCATATGTCCGAATTCTTCTGTAGACATGATTCCATTCTAAAATAAGTCATTATTAAGAAATATAAGATTATTAATGGTTATGTAATTTTTAACTTTGAAATTGATATTTTCAAGAACACGATTATAATAAAATATTAATAAAATATAATTTAAGTCATCACATTTAAGTATTTTTTTGTTGAATAAAAGTTTAACATCTGGAAGTCTTCTGCATACTCTCCCTTCTAAGTTGACAAAATAGAAAATGGCTAGTAACTATTTTACAAGTGCCTCATTTTCCCTAATGCCAACTTACTGTTTTTCCTCTAAGCTTATGATTAAAGAGGTGTCAGAAAAGATTCAGATCAGAAGACACATTTTTTTGTGCATGTTACAATAAATCAGATATATAGCACTCCTTAAACCCATGGGCTTTAGAGTACGAATAGGTGAGATGTGTTCTCCAATGAAATAGAAAAGTCAAAATTTATACCCTGCAAATGCCTAAAAGTGCCATTGCAGGGACTGATGAATATCTAGACATGTCTGGCAAACGAATGTGCTAGACTTGCCAAATGTCTATTTTGAATGAGAGATGAAGAAACCTCCCAAGGGAGTATTCATTCCAAGGGAATAGAAGGTCAAAGAGATAAACATGGCTCAGTGAGGTCAGGAAAGGGACAATTCTAAGGTCAGCATGGTATTTGTCACTAGTATTTGAGTCTTGTGGTTGCGGAAGAGGCTGAGATGGGTGACTGAGGGAGTTCGAATTTGGAGGTTTAAGTCATTGAATTCGGGGACACAAACACTGTACTTCTCTAGTAAAACCTCTATGCCTCACAGGCACATCATTGCTATTTCATCTGCCTAAGAACCCAGGATATGGATAGTTCTACAGGAGGTGGGACTATGGCATCTAGGGGGTACAGTTGTTTCCAGGAAAGGCCCCATCAATGCCCAGCAGATGGCAGTGGTGCCTGGTCCAGGTAGTTGAGTCCCTGTGCATTAGGGGGAAAAAGATATTGTTAAAATCCTAGCGAACAATACATTGACATTCACTGGATCCAAACTGGAGGTGGTATACAGTGAACTAAAGCTCAAGAATCATAATACAGACTGATCAGGGAGAATGTAGGATTGTCTCCAAATTCAGGACTTTAACCCAGTACCTTGCCTCTTCTCTGTCTCTGCCCATTTCTAGATGATTTAAAACGCTGTCTGTATGCCAAAGAGTTTAATTTTTAATATCCATCCCTTTTTTCTGCACTCATACTATGTATCTAACTGGAGATCTGTGTCACTATTTGGATATTAAACAGAAAAAGCCCAAACAAATTCCTATTCTTCGTATCTTAAATATATATATTTAGGGTAGGAGCAATAGTTCAGTTAGTAGGGTGATTGCCTTGCTGACCTGGGTTCAATCCCCTGTACCTCATATGATGCCTGAGTCCCTACATTCAGAGTCATGATTAAGCCCTGAGTACCACCAGGTGTTGCCCAGCCAAATACATACATATATATATATATATATATATATATATATAATATGATATAATAGAGGGACTGGAGAAATAGCTCAATGAATTAATATGCATGCTTTGCACTTGAGAAACCAGAGTTTGATCCTTGGCACCACGTGGTCCCTTGAACACAGCCAGGGGCAATCCCAAACTATTGCCAGAAATAGCCTCCAAATACCACTGGTGTGGCCCTAAAAGGAAACAAGCAAACAAAACAGAAAATAGACACACACACACACACACACACACACACACACACTGTTACATTCCCTATATCTATTGATGGGAACTTCATCTTTCTAACTTGATCCAATTTTATCATGCTAAAATTATTCCAATCATTCTTCTTTCCTTTCTTTTGCTCATGTTCATATACAATTCATCAACAACTGCTAAAATCCAGTAAACATCTTGTTGTCTAAACAGTTTCCACTTTGGTGACGACTCACATCTCTTGCCTAGATCAATTCAAAATATCAGGTAATTGGAATTCAACAGCATATCTTTCTAATACTGGCTGCCAGAAAAAGAAATAGGTGATTGTAACGTTCCACATGGTAATTCAATAAAAAAAAAAAAGAAAGAGATGAAGAACTTAAGAACTAAGCAAATCTGAAAATAGAAAGCTTATGGACTAATCTCTCTAACAACATGTGTGTATTAAACAGCTCTAAGTAGAATTAATATGATTCAGAATCTCTAGTATTCTTGTTTCCTGTAATGAGTTTGAACTAATGTGGTTAAATATCATTTTAGATAGGTTGAATTTTTTTTCTTTTTGGGTCACACCTGTTGATGCACAGGGGTCACTCCTGGCTCTGCACTCAGGAATTACCCCTGGCTGTGATCAGAGGACCATAAGGGATGCTGGGAATCGAACCCGAGTCGGCTGTATGCAAGGCAAACGCCCTACCCACTGTGCTATTGCTCCAGCCCCTGGATTGAATTTATTAAACTCAAAAAAAATCCTATCATCAGTATACGAAGATTCAACACAATTCTTTCTTCAAATACAGTCTTTCTTAACAGCCTAGACCATAGAGACCTTTCCTGGCCCTGGATCCCTATAGTCCTTCCAATGCAGATAGTTTGTCTAACATTTGATTGCATTCTAACTTGGACTGGGCACTAATATTTTCACAGGTGTTAATCTTGTAACTCCAGCTGGATATTGGAGCAGAGGTCCTAACTTGAACCAAAGTGGGATTTGATTATATTTTAGCTGTCTGGCCTAAGTAATGACTAATGCCTGTGGCCAACATATCATTTGCTGATGAGGATTTTGCTGAAGATCTTGAGCATGTGGCTATGTGTGTTCCAGGGTGGGTGAAAAGAAGACCCCAAACTAGGGAGAACCTGGTGTCTGCCTTCAGATGCAAGTTCTCGTTTACATGGTGATTCAAATCTAACCCAACAGGAGGAAGATATTTCCAAAATGTTGAAGATTTTTCTTTTCTGGAGCATATATTTCTTTTAAATTTATTTATTTATTAATGTATTTTTGAGTCATCATGAGATACACAGTTACAAAGCTGTTCATGATAGCTTCAGTCATACAATGTTCCAACACCTATCCCTTCATCAGTGTCCATTACCCACCACCTACAACCCCAGTTTCCCTCTGCCAAGCCCCCTTCCCCCGCCTGCTTCTATGTTCTATGGCAGGCACCTTGCCTTCATTCTCTCTCTCTCTCTCTCTCTCTCTCTCTCTCTCTCTCTCTCTCTCTCTCTCTCTCTCTCTCTCTCTCTCTCTCTCTCTCTCTCTCTCTTCTCTCTGTGGCTTCCTTTGGGCATTATGGTTTGTAATACAGATACCGAGAGGTTATCATGGTTGTTCCTTTACTTACTTTCAGTAGGAGCTGGAGCCATAGCACAGTGATAGGGCATTTGCCTTGCACACGGCCAACCTGGGTTCAATTCCTCTGTCCCTCTCAGAGAGCCCAGCAAGCTACCAAGAGTATTCCGCGTGCACGGCAGAGCCTGGCAAGCTACCCGTGGTGTATTGGATATGCCAAAAACAGTAACAACAAGTCTCACAATGGAGACATTACTGGTGCCCGCTTGAGCAAATCGATGAGCAACGGAATGACAGTGACCTACTTTGAGCACACAGTTCTTATATGGAGCTGATTTAAAACAAGTCAGTGACACTATCCTGCTTTGATGCCAATAGGACAAAGAGAAGCTAAGAACAGTCAAGCCATGCATGCTTCATGTCTCTTGGTTCACCACTTTGCAGAAAGGCTTGGAGATGGTTACAGCTGCTAAAGGCAGATTTGTACTATGCTTTTATTATTTTTTTTGTACTATGCTTTTAAAAAGAAAAATGCAAGACCCTCCTTCAATTAGAGATGGGCTAAATTATGTGCTCGCAGTTTACACTGACAGTTTACATAGGCCAAATTTTTCTGAATCTCTAGACCAAATCATTATTACAGCTCCCCATGTCCCCTCGACCCATTACTCAAGTACCTACCAGGTTGATTCCTCAGCGACAAAGTAATGCTACCCTTGTCAGATGCAACACCCCAGGAGGACACGAATGACAGTGTTGGTGGTTCAGAGCTATTCTAAAATGGGACTGAATTCAGAGCTATTCAACCACAGGGACTGAAGCGGGAGAAAATGAAACCACGGTCAGAGAAATATACCTTAGTAGGAGGCATTAAGGATAGTAGGAAATTACATGAAAGTGTGAATGTTTATCCTTTTCAGGAGATTGAACAGATTTAGAGAAATTTTAATTATTACTTTTGTAGTGACTTTCTCTGAATCCACAGATCAGTAAGTCACAGAAAATCTGAAGTTAGTGTAGACTCCACAGGCAAAACCCAGCTTGCCCACATGTCCACAATGACTATCCCAACAGTTGATTCTGATTAACCAGGCCTTCAAAAATATATATTTTTTAAAAGTTACAAGGGGATGGGATGTTCTGGTGGAGGGTAAGTGCTGGAACATTGTATGCATGAAACCCTATCATTAACAGTATTATAAATAAAGGTGCTTAATATTTTTTTAAATGTTGTTGTTTTCCTTTTTTGGCCACACCTGGCAATGCTCAGGAGTTACTCCTGGCTCCACACTCAGGAATTCTCCCCCTGGTGGTGCTTGGGGACCATATGGGATGACTGGGGTCCTCATGCTAGCAGTAAAATTAGAAAGTCGTATAATCTTGTTAAATTTAATTTTCCTTAAAAAAGAAAGTAGTAATTCCTGACTTTTTGATGGTTGTCGGGGAAATCAACTGAGATCATGTGTGTGAAAGTGTTTGTAATGCATCATAAGCTTGAATAATATTATTCACGATAATTGTTTTTTAAATTTTTTTAGTTTACTCATTAGCTAATTATTGGCAATAATGTATAGCTGATTAATGATCCAATTCATATTGCATAACTTGAATTAAAAAGTGAAATCGTGTGCAAGTTCATTTCTTGTTGTTTTTTATTTTTTAGTGTTAAGATCAGTCACTTGTCATTGAAATGCCCCATAGATAAGGAGAATCTTAGAAAAAAATAACAGTGAAAGAAAACTCACAATGTTAAGACTACTTTATTATTTAATGTAATTTTAGGGGGAAAAAAGCCAAGGAAAGAAAACTTACAATGTGAAAACAACCTTATAGCTTATACAAGAACAGATATCCTGTAGACACGATCTTCTTTTCTTCAGCATTCTAACACCAGATGATACTTCGGGCTACTCAAAACATTTTCATGTCTCTTCCGTTATTTCCATGTGTCACTCTCCCAATCATTAGAGGCAAGTGACAAATGTCTCCCTTTCCTGGTCGTGCTGTCTATCATGAGGGGGAAAAGGTATTTTTTCAATTTCTGCCTTTTAGGCAGAAAAAGACTTACTGACTTTTTCTAAAATTACCATTATCACCTTTTTCAATTTAGAAAAATAACATACATCTCTCACTTTGGTTCTGGCACAGTATAAGTAACAGACTAATACTATGTTATGATCAAGGATTATTCAGACCAGGTGTGGCATCATCTTAAACAAAGCACATGAACAAAGGAATATTCCACATTAAATGAGTTTTCCCTTTTTATCTTATTGACCTAAAATTAACATACAATAGAATTAACAGATATTAGGAAATCATCAAAACCAAAACGAAGAACTATCACCTCACAATTATGACAATGGCTTACAACAAATGACAAGTACTAGTGAGTATGTGGAAATAAAAGCACCCCCCCAGGGTGCCCCAGATGTAGCAGGTGCGGTCTTCCCGCCCTCTCCAGATGGAATCTCAGCAACACTGAGCTTCTACTAACATGGCTCCGGCATGTGGGGACCAGGACTATTTCTCCAAATGTTCAGGAATGGCTCCTTCGCCCCTGAACAAAGTCATGAACACAGTCATGATACCAGAGGCACAAAAACCAATCTCGGAATGCAACGGCTGCTGGCAGAAATACTCCTGGACTGTGAACTAAACTATGGCCCCATGCCGCTCCAGGAGGAGAAGGGTTTTTGTCCCTCAGCTTTTTCCCATTTGCGGCAGCATGGCGACCACTACCTTCCACAGCCAACTGGACAGAGAGGTAGGAGCTTGCAGTGATGGGGTGCTCGGTAAATCTCACAATGAGACTGGGGGGGGCGGGATGTGCAGAACTGGCCCTGCTCTCCACCCAAACCAGACCCTGAGCAGCCGCCCAGGAATGGCTCCTCCATTCCTGAATAGCCATTATCCCAGAGGCACAAAAACCAATCTTGGCATGCAGCGGCTGCTGGCAGAAATACCTCTGGACTTAATTACTAAAATACCAGAATTCAAAACCACGCGGCCACTCTCACAACAGTGAAATATCATATGATCTTCATTATCAGCAATAGAAAACAAATGATCTTATGATGACTTTTCGGCAGGTCTGATTGTTGGGGGAAAATTCTGAATAATAATAGTAGGTTTTCTGTCAAAAATGGAATGTAATCAAAATAAATAAAGAGTAAAGTAAAAATCATCTGCCACACAGGCAAGGTGGGAGTGGGATGGGTGGTATACTGGGGCTCTTTGTGGTGGAACATGTGCTCTGGTGAAGGGATGGGAGTTTGGTCATTGTATGACTGAGACTTAAACCTGAAAGCTTTGTAACTGTTCTCATGGTGATTCAATAAAAAACAAATAAATAAAAGCACCCCTCAAATATTATTAACTGAAGTATATGCTGTTATCATTTTAGAAGAAAAAAATCTATGGATATTTCTCAAGAAGCTAAAGATAGAATGACCTTATAACCAGACAAACCCACTTCTGATTATCTATTTAAGAGAGAAAAGAAACAAAGTTATATCTACTGTACTCTTGCAACATTATTTACTAAAGGTAAGTTATGGAAATATCAAAATGTCTATTAACAGATGGTCAAAGAAAATTTAACATGACACACAATGGAATACTATTCAGCTCTTAAAATGAAAATTTGCCAGTTTCAGTAAAACAAAAGGGACTCAGAAAATTATGTAAAGTAAATTAGCCAAGGAAATGGCAAATACTGAATGAAAATTGACTACGTGTATAATATGAGGAAATAAGATAGAATAAAATACATAAATGAAATAAAATAGTGGACATGACAACAGTTTAGCAAAGAGGAGGAAAATGGAGTGGGAGAAGAACAAAGAATTTAGTGGTGAGAGTTGTGTATTTGACTTTTGGTTTTTAAAAAAATGAATTTAAAGTTTTGGCTTTGTACATCTATGTACATCTATATGTACTATGTACATCTCATAACTGGTTGAAATAAGATATATTTTTACAGGTACAAGAAAACCACAATAGTGACACTAATGACAAAATGGTAATTCTAAGTTTTTAAGCTACCTTTTATAGAGCACACAGTGCATTTGCTGACTAAAAGATTCAATAAATTAGTATAAAATAATGATAATAAACCTTGACACTGATCCTATTCAAGTCAAATGTTAATTTGGGCTTCAAATATTTAGTATAGATAGAGAGATAGATAGACAGATAGATAGATACACATGCAATATTGCAGAATAATCAAAATATATAAAAGAAAATATATCACCCATTATTCTACCTCCCAGACAAAATCAAAGTTACCTTTCTGACTTAGTCTTTTTTTCAATTTATCTATTTATTTATTTTTCTTTTGGGGCCACACCAGGCAGTTCTCAGGGCTTACTCGTGATTGTGACTCTGTGCTCAGAGATCACTCCATGTAGGATGCTGGGACTCAAACCCAGATCAGCTACATGCAAGGCAAAGGCCCTACCTCGTCCACTACCACTCCAGCAACCATGACCTTCTTTCAAGTACACAGTTTGTACCTAGATGACCAGACAGAAGGCTATAATGGTATAAACAGATGAATCACTGTCACTGTCACTGTCATCCCATTGCTCATCAATTTGCTCCAGCAGACACTAGTAACGTCCCCATTGTGAGAATTGTTGTTACTGTTTTTGGCATATCGCATATGCTGTGAGTAGCTTGCCAGGCTCCGCCATAAGGGTGGGATACTCTCAGTAGCTTGCCGGGCTCTCTGAGAGGGATGGGTGAATTGAAACCGGGTTGGCTGCGTGCAAGGCGAATGAATGCCTTACCTGCTGCGCTATTGCTCCAGCCCAGACAGATGAATAAAGTATAAATATATATGTACAATGTTTTGCAGAATCTATCCACAGAACTTATTGGATTCCCTGCCTGGGGAAGGAAAAGAGCCTCCTTGTTACCCACACATTGTCAAAGAAGCATTAAGGACATATTCTGACCATTTCAGCCCCATGCAGAACACAAGTAAGCAGAAGAGTAAAGATTGACAGATTTCAGAAGTGGGTTTTTAAAAGTACTATATACATGATGATTTTTAAAACTTGTTTTTCAACTTTCCAAGTCTTTAAATCACCCCTTGAAATTAAGGCAACCTCTATCATGTACATTCTTGCAATTTTCCAGAATATTTAATACATTTACTTACATAGACATTTGTGTTCAATTTTTTAATGGGATATGATTGCATGGGCTGGAGCGATAGCACAGCGGTTGGGCGTTCACCTTTCACGAGGTTGACCAGAATTTGATTCCTCCGCCCCTCTCGGAGAGCCCGGCAAGCTACCAAGAGTATGGAGCCCACGGGGCAGAGCCTGGCAAGCTACCCGTACGTATTGGATATGCCAAAAACAGTAACAATAAGTCTCTCAATGAGAGACTTTACTAGTGCCCGCTAGAACAAATCGATGAGCAACAGGATGACAGTGACAGTGACAGTGATTGAATGGGCTGGAGCAATAGCATAGCGGGTAGGGCGTTTGCCTTGCACGAGGCTGACTTGGGTTTGATTCCTCTGTCCCTCTCGAGAGCCCAGCAAGCTATGGAGAGTATCCCACCCACATGGCAGAGCCTGACAAGCTACCCATGGCATATTTGACATGCCAAAAACAGTAACAACAAGTCTCACAATGGAGACGTTACTGGTGCCCACTTGAGCAAATCAATGAACAACCAAACGACAGTGCTACAGTGCTGTGATTGCATACTATTTCATGTTGTCAAGAAAAATCAGTCAGTACTTTCTAAGTTTAATACTCACTGCCCAAGATTAAGCCTGAAGAATATTTAGCTCTGAGGAAACTCTCATGAGTCCGTTCAGCATTGTGCAAATTCTAAGAAACAGGGGCCTTCTGAAAATCAGATTTAAGACTTGTACAACATTGCAGGAAATTTAGATATCAGTATGCATAAGTCTCTATCTTCTGTCCAATTATTGAGCTCCCTGTGCGAACAAATGCTTCTCAGAAGCTCTTGGCATGAGATGTTTGCTGCTGTTGCCATAATCGCCTGCCTGTGGAGATCAGCATGGAATTGTGAGAGTTATTTCTAATCCTGTCATCGAAACTCAGTGTGAGGCTGAAGCTATGCATTGAAGACTTGAATTTCCAAGACAAAATGACTACAGAATAAACCAACAAGATAAATTTCTGCAGGCAAATTTATTCAAGGTCATTATTTTATGTTTCTCTGGTTAATATTTTCACAGACCTTCCAGCTCTAAGTGTCTAAGTTTTTCTATTCTCAATAATAAATCCCTCTTTTTTGAAGAAACATTAGCTTTTTAATCTTCACGTAACACCTCCCCGAAAGAAAAATCTGGCACCCCCTTTTGGAAAAAAAGCATAGAGCCTGAGAAAAATGAAGTAATAAGAGATCTTCTCCAGGCAATATGTAAGATAAGGGCTGTTTAACAAAGGGAGGGGAGGGGAGAGAAGGAGGTGCAGGGAGAGAAAAGAAATTGATTCTATGTGAATTCAGCAAAAGAAAGCCTATGATTCAGCAGAAGAAAGCCATGGATGATTATGTTTAGCTCACAGACACACATGTAACTGCAGCTGGGAAAAAAAAAACCTGCTCCCTAATCTCAACCTTCTCAGCCAGCCAGAAGCAAGGAATATTACTCATAAGCTATTCCTTCTTTTTAGGAAACCCAGCTCCAAGGAAAGAATCCATGCTGTCCATCAGAAGCTACCTATGAAGAAAAATGAGAACAATTAAGCCCTAAATCTGTACAAGAAACTTTAACAGCTGAGACTCGAAAACGAAAATAGAGATAGTGTTAATGATTATGTTTTATAGTCTCAACATGCCTTCCATCTGGAAGAGTTCCAAAGCCCTCAGCAGGTTGTCACAGTGATAGAAGGGGCCCCTGCTGAGATGCAGCTGCTTCTGGGGAAGAGCCAGCATCTGGAGAACAGCTGCATATCAATCCCAGAAACCCACAGAGCAGGAAGGCAGGAGGAGCAGTCTGCAAGGGCACCCCTTTTACCTGGACATGCCTCCCTGCCCCCAAGATCCAGAACAGCGGAGGCATCACATTTGCTAACTAATGGGAATACATCAAAAGTTTGACTGTCTCTAAACTTTGGAGAGAGAGATGCTCTGGTGAACAAGCTTTCTAGCTAGGGGGCTGGGGGGTGACATGTTTAACCATTAACCTTTGTTTTACCATTACAAATGAAAACTTTTGTAATTTGTAGCCCCATAGTCCCTAGTTTTTTTCCATTTGAATTACTGTAAATTCCTAACGTGACACCTTCCTTCCATCCATTATTCACTAAGATGAAAAGATTAATGATATATGAGTGGGCTGACACAAGAAGCCTACAAAGCATTCTCTGTGCATAACATTGTGCACACACATGTACACACAAACACACTCGAATAGGAACATGAGTATAGGGAACAGGAAGGGGTTAAAAGCACTAGGAGGAGGAGGAGGACGAGAAGGAGGAGGAGGACGAGGACGAGGACGAGGAGGAGGAGGACGAGGAAATGACCCTGTAACAGGAATTAATAAAGTCCATTACTAGTTTTACCTTTCCATTTCCTAGTAGTTTGACCTTGAGTCAGTCACCTCAACTGTCTCCTTTGAATTTCCCATAAAAGAGGGATGTTACTAAAAGTTCTTTCATTTCTGACCAAACTTTAATGATCAATTGATTCATTAAGAATTATATGGTTGTGGGAGAGTACTCAGCCTTGCACACCACCAACCAGAGTTCAATTTCCCAAGCACAAGAGGAGTGATCTGATAGTGCAGAGCCAACAGTGAGGACCCAGATATAGCCCAAAGAGCAAGAAAGAAGAAGAAGAAGAAGAAGAAGAAGAAGAAGAAGAAGAAGAAGAAGAAGAAGAAGAAGAAGAAGAAGAAGAAGAAGAAGAAGAAGAAGAAGAAGAAGAAGAAGAAGAAGAAGAAGAAGAAGGAGGAGGAGGAGGAGGAGGAGGAGGAGGAGGAGGAGGAGGAGGAGAAGGAGGAGGAGGAGGAGGAGGAGGAGGACAGGAGGAGGAGGAGGAGGAGAGGAGGAGGAGGAGAGGAGGAGGAGGAGAGGAGGAGGGGAGGAGGAGGAGGAGAGGAGGAGGAGGACAGGAGGAGGAGAGGAGGAGGAGGAGAGGAGGAGAGGAGGAGGAGGAGGAGAGGAGGAGGAGGAGGAGAAGGAGGAGGAGGAGAAGGAGGAGGAGAAGGAGGAGGAGGGGAGGAGGAGGAGGAGGAGAAGAAGGAAGGAAGGAAGGAAGGAAGGAAGGAAGGAAGGAAGGAAGGAAGGAAGGAAGGAAGGAAGGAAGGAAGGAAGGAAGGAAGGAAGGAAGGAACTCCTGTGCACTGCTGAGAGCACTCTTGACCAAGGACCCAGGAAAAATAAGCCCTTGAGAACCACCAGTTGTGCTCGAAAAGTGAAAAAAACACAAACACACAAATTATATTACTCCTCTCCTTCTCCCTCTCCTCTTCCTTTCTCTCCCCTCTTTCTCTCTCCTCTTTCTCTTTCTATTTGCTTCCCTAGTAATTCTTCGTTATTAGAAGGTTTAAAAAAACAACAAAGGACATCTTAAATGCAACACAATTCAAATGGACTCCAGCGTTAAGAACTATGCCTAAATATTGAAGTGTGCCTTTCAGATCAGCAGCAAATCACCTCCCTCCAGGAACTCAAACTTGAACAAGACATTATTTTAACATCGTTCAGTGACCACATTTCCTGTTTGGCTGCCAATATTGGGGTATTATTTGTTCTGGAGAGATAGAAGAGAGCAAGATCATGAACCAAGATAGTCTTAGATTTCTTGGATGTGACATACAAGATATGCAAGATTTGGATGAAAAGAATACATCAATGAAGATATACAAAAGGGGGCTGCAGCATACATCGAGGCAAAAGCATAAGAAATGCCTTGTTGTTCATTTGGCATAGGAAGACCTAGAGCAGGGGTAACACACTTAGATGCCCTTGGAGTGATCAGAGCCGTCTGGCACCCCAGGGGGTACTTGTGCATCTTACAGTGTATCTAAAAGCCTGAGTCCAGACTTAGGACTTGACTTGAAATTGTATAAAATATTTATTAAGCAAAACTGATAGTTCTTCAGGCAAGATCTGCCCCAAAGACCTCTGTTTGTGACCTTGCATAATTATTTAAATGACTCGCTGTTTTATTTTAAAAAGAGAAGTAATGGGAATCAAAATTATATGGCCTTCATAAAAAAACATAAGTCAGCTTAAGGTCTTGATGAATAAAACATGATGAGGTTTATTTTAAATCCCTTTTATGCTGTCTCCTCAAGAATTTTTCCATTGTCCTTGTACAATAGTGTAAGTTATCACACTGGGGATTTTTTGCTCATCTAAAAATAGTTCCTTCACCCATAACCCAGGGATGACAGTCTACTTTTTATTATTCAAGCATTCTCCAACTCAGAAAAAGCTATTTCCGGGAAATCCAAACTGCCACAGCCATACTGCTGTCAGCCTGAGATGTACATGTTGAGCAAATATTGCAATAGAGGTTTCTATACTGACCGTTTTTCATGATTCAGCAGGATAAGACAAACTGAGGAAGGAAAGTGGCACCATTCACTTGAAGATACCATGGTGTTTAGCAAGCAGGGGGATTATCAAGATCCGGAGCCACGAGGGTTCTTGTTCACTCTTCAATGGGCACCCAACACTCAGTAGACCCCAAGAAATTAATCAAACCATATTTCAAAGACCCATACTGATAAACTGCAGTTATAGCTATTTGCTTCTGTGACATCAATTATCTCTTGAGAGGAAACTAGTTTAGGAAAGATTTCAAGATTTTCTTTCTAGTTTCAAAAACATCACTAAGCTTGGGGGCTGGAGTGATAGCACAGAGGGTAGGGCGCTTGCCTTGCACACGGCCGACCCAGGTTCTATTCCCAGCATCCCATATCGTCCCCTGAGCACCGCCAGGGATAATTCCTGAGTGCAGAGCCAGGAGTGACCCCTGTGCATTGCCGGGTGTGACCCAAAAAGCAAAAAAAAAAAAAAATCACTAAGCTGGAGTTAAAAAACAAAGAACTCAAGGTAGGATAAATTGAATATTTCACTTTGTGAGGGCAAGATCCAGGCCAGCACACCTCAAAACCTAGTTAGAGCCCAACAAGTGTAGGTTCACTACTAACTGAGCCTCGCCTGACTCCATTAGACTCCTATAGGCTGAGTTCAGGGTTGTGCTCACCACAGAGAAATCCTTGTGACTAATAACAAATGTAAATTTGCAAAAAAAAAAAAGAAGAAGAAGAAAGTCCTGGACTAAAATATACGTGTAGGTCAGTCTTGAAAAACAAGGCATTTGACTCCTGGGAGTGTCTGAGACACGAGCTGACCCCTAACCAAGTCCTAGAAATGCTTTCCGGCTTCTCTCCCTGGCAGCTTCTCTGCCACAAAGCAAAAGGTAAACTAATACCAAGGAAATACAATTAATCCTGGATGAAGTTACCGAGAGAAATAGAGAGTGAGAGAGAGAGAGAGAGAGAGAGAGAGAGAGAGAGAGAGAGAGAGAGAGAGAAATTCTACATCTTTCACCAGAGAAGAAGAATCCCTCATAAAAATGCAGTTAATTCAAAATTCACCTAGTTCATTCTGACATTGCTTGCAAATTTCCTCCCTTAGACTTTGAAGATTGAGAGTTCAGGCTCTGGAATCACCTAGAATTGCCTAGGATGTGATTCTGGTTCTGGTGCTTTCTGACTGTAGTATGTCAACAGCTTCCTGCCTCAACTTCTCCATCCACAAACAAGACACCTCCTGTTAGCAAGACAAAGTGGCATATCCAGCCAGATGACTGAGGAACTGAGGGAGGACCACATTTCATTCACTATATGCTGTGCAGAACCTGGTGTTCTAACAGCTGAGACCTAACTCAAGAATTATTTCTTTCTCCACCTACGCATAAAATATTTTTTATTTATTTATCTTTTTTTTTTTATTTATTTATCCATCTACTTGCTTTTGCCTTTCCCCACTGCATCAACGGGCTCACGCCAGTTGACTTCCTAATTGGTGAAATTATTTTTGTTTTGATTTTTGTTTTGTTTTTTGATTTTGAATGCAGAAAGTCTCTTCCAGACGGTTTTGAACACAGAAAGTTTCTCTAACCCTGATTTCTCATTGAAAACAGCCAACTCCTCTGAGGTGTCAGCAGCCCAATGCAGCAGCCCCGGGCTGTGGCCCTCCAGAAATGCCTTCCTCAGTGGCTTCACATTCTTTGCCACACCAACCCTGTAATTTCCCAGATGACTTGAGGTTTTGAAAGCAAATGAAGCAGTGAAACTGCTTTAGCTGCTAAATTCTTCCTTGATTCATCTAGAAATGACATAAAGGTGCCAGATACAGAGATTTGAGTTCTGCAGCCCCTTCCCCTTAGTTTTCTATATGAAGTTGTTAGCTGATCCCAATTTTCCTTGGAGATGGAGACCGACCGTTTATGGACTGATTATGCATAAAGAGAGGTGAAGCCCCTTTTTATTGGGCTTCACCAGATAATAATATTTATGTGGCATTTTGTAATTTATGGGGCACCTTCACAGACATTAAACTCATTTGATCATCACAACCAGTCTGTCAGGTAGGGCAGGCATTATTATCCCCATTTACAGATGCGGGCACTGAGGCCCGATGAAACACTAGTATAAGGCAGAGTTCAAATTTTCTGGTTTCAAAAGTGGTTCTCTTTCTAATACAGTTGCCCAGAGGTGCAGACTGAAACCCACGTGCCCACTGATGACATGTCCTCTTCATTTGTAACTCTCCACTTGCTTAGCTATCTCTCCCACTGATGGACTTCATGTTTCGTCCAAATTGATTGCTTAAAGAAGATACCCAATTAGCTGCTTTAATTGGCACATGTTTTCAGACCCTTTATCAAGCTTAATAACACACCGACCATATTCTTTCCTTCAGCACAGAGTACAAACTAAAATTCCTCATGGAGAAGGAAAGCAGTGCTATGACTTGTCAGGCATATGGGGGGAAAAAAAGGAAGGCAAGAGATCCAATTGCACCAAAATGGCTACAGAAGGAATCTGTGTGGTTGCCTTAGAGCATCAGAGCACTGTGTGAGAGAGCCTGATCCCAGGTCCGTGTTGTTGCTGCAGAAGTACCCATCCCTCTCTCTGAGACGTGCCCTTTTAGGCAAGATCCCCAGGACTCTGGAGCAGCTCAGCTGAGTGTGCTTCAGTGTTAGAAGCTGGTCTGTCCAGCTCGCTGTCCCTGTCGCCCACATCAGTGAGCAGGGACTCTGAGACCTTCTCATACCCAGTTTCCTCCGAGTCTTGATAAAGTCCGGACACATCAAGAAGCAAATGAACCACAGGCGAAAATGTGACAGGAGACGACTTAGAGATGTTTTACCTCTTAAAATAAAATGAATAGGGCTAAGGTAGGTTGCTTTTCAACCTGTGATCAAGGTTAGGATGATAACAATATTAAAAGAATAAAGATAGATCCTGATTATGGAGGACTTATTATTTACCTGGCACTACTTTTTGTTTGCTTGTTTTGTTTGGGGACTACACATATGTGTTGTCAGGGTTTACTACTCTTGGCTCTGTGCTCAGGGATCACCATGGTAGGGCACAGAGGTTCCAGGGATAGAACCAGATAAGCCACATACAAGGCAAGCACCCTACCAGCTGAACTATCTCTGTGGCTCTTGCACTGTTTTTGTACCTGATCCAGCTTCATACAAACCCTGCAAAGTGGCTAGAATTATCATCATTGTTACAGGTGAGGAAACTGCCACCACCTGAGAGTTAAGTAACTTTCCCAAGGTGACCCTTCTGGAAACATATCCTTTCCTTTAAGCACATGCTTGAACATGCAACAGGACTCTGGCGTTTGCTATGAAGATTCAGGTTTGGCTAGCCTGATCCTCACAGGGGGACTTGGGTTTTGGAGTTGTGGAACAGGAGTGTGGTAGACAGTTGTTCCATAGACAATCCTGGTTCACTTTTCAACACAGTTTCAAAATCAATCATGTTTGGGAAGAGTGAAGGGAGACAGTAGCGGCAGTCAGACTATGTTTTTGACTAAATTCACCTGCATTTTCATCCTAAATAATCTATCCAATATCCCCCATAGGCAGAAAAAATTCATAGATTAAAAATATATGTTTAGCTTTAAGTGCATCCCAGGGGGGTTATTGAAGGGACATACAATTCTCTCAATAATTTTCACATTTCTTTATCCCCTAGTGGATATGGAAAGAAGGTCATAAAATTTCTGAGTGAATGGAGAATCTGAAATACAATCTGCGGGTCACCATATGGTATCTGCATGATAATGAGTGTGGGGAAAGGAAAGAGAAATACGGTTTGTTTGTTTCTTTTTAATTTTCCAAGATAAACCACCATGATTGAGAAATCCTTAATCTTTGGCACTGATGTCACTGGAATCTGTGCAGTAACAGCCAATTTATCCTTTCCTAAGACAGGAAAAAGGACAGAAAGAGCTTTACTTCAGTCTCAACTTAATGCTGACCAGTTATGAGATGTTAAAAAAGCACTCACCTTGATTTCTATATCAATGCAATAAAGAAATTTATTAGGTTGACCTCGCCCAACATCAGCAGTCTTTTTGGTTTGTTTTGGTTTGGTCTGGCTTGGGGCCCACATAGGCCTGTGCTCAGGGCTTACTCCTGACTCTGTGCTCAGGGATCAATCACTCTGGGAAGGGCTTAGGGAAGCGTATGTGGTGCCAGGAATTAAACTGGAGTCAGTCGTGTGGAAAGCAAGCACCCTGCCCTCTGTACTACCTCTCCAGCCCCAACCAGCTCAAGTGTAACTGGAATCATATAGGCTGAAATTCTCACTTATTTACACAGCCATTCCCTTAACAATCTTTGTCGAGGAAATGGTGCCAAGAAATCACATAGTTTTACTAAAAGTTAACTGGTCTATGTAGATAGTTAACAGGTTTGTGTGGCAAGTACATACATTACATTACTGTAATGTAAATAATGTTGCAAATATTTTTCTAGGAAAGATGTTGACTATAAAGCCAAAAAAGGAAGATAGCATGTTAACATGGAGAGGAAGATGACCATTAATTCGAAACTTACAGTATCCATGTTAAAAACAAGCCAGAATGATCTGATTAGAAAAAGTATAGGACAAATTGAAATGCAGTCCTGGTACAGGAACGTTTGTACCGTGCAGGAGTTTCCTATCATTTCTTCCTTCTATCAGTAATTAGTAGTTTTCGAATACTAAGAGGCATACCACAAGTGAATTTTTTTTGTACATTCAAGAACAAAGTGAAGGGGGTCTGGAGCGATAGCACAGCGGGCAGGGTGTTTGCCTTGCACTCGGCCGACCCTGGTTAGATTCCCAGCACCCCATATGGTCCCCTGAGCACCGCCAGGGGTAATTCCTGAGTGCTGAGCCAGGAGTGACTCCTGTGCATTGCCAGGTGTGACCCAAAAAGCAAAAAAAATAAAAAAATTTTAAAAAAGAACAAAGTGAAGGAAGGGAAAAAACATTACTATGTATCATTTCTAGAAAGCAACTGTATTGGTTTTGTAGAGCTTCTATGACAACCTACCACAGAGTGAATGGCTTAAAAGAACTGAGATGCATTTTCTCATAACTCTGGGGACCAGATTCTAAAATCAAAGTTTCAACAGGTTTGGTTCTTTGTAAGGGGTTCCAGGGGAGAGTCTATTGCATGCCTCTCTCCTAACTTCCGGTGAGTTGCCAGCTATGTATGGCACTATACAGCATTACTCCAATGTCTGCTTCCATCTTACACACTCTCTTCCCCCACGTGTCTCTGTGTATCTTCTCTTTTGTTTTTGGAATACTGGCCATTGGATTTAGAGAGCATCCTTAGTACAGAGTGTCCTCTTCTTAATTATGTAAGCAAAGACCTTCTTGCCAAATAATGTCACATTCAGAGAATCCTCGTGAATGTGACTTGGCAAGACACTATACAACCCACAATACTAACTGACGTATGAAACTCTATTGGATTTCACCTGGCAGTTGAAGCATGAAGCACCACAGAAAAAATCAGAGTGGTCTTTATGGCATATGTTACATAACATCATACAATTGCTTTATACCTTCTCCCACAGATAAGAATGTTTTACTGACCTGGGTATTTACTGGTTTATTGTAGCCCAGCACTTAACATAGTGCCTGGATCGTAGCAGATATCCAATAAACATGTGCTGAATAAATTAATTTTCACAAGAATAAAATCTCTAAATCCTGCATTATGCAAACCTGAGATCAGTGAGTCCTTACTGCTGTGATGACTGGAATTACACAGATCCTTTTATTTTTTCCTCACTTTTTTTTCTCGGAGGAAACAAGGAACATGAACCAATCCATGGGAAACACCCACTTGATGGCAGGATCACAAAAATTCATGTGATTCAATTGTGGCAATACAAGGAGAATCCTGCAATTTTAAGTTCTTTGTCGCCGTTTCCTTTTTTCTTCCCGGATATCTATTTCAGGCTTTCCAGTCTGTTCCAGGAACTCCCTCATAGCCTGCTAAATTGTATGAAACCTTTCCGTGCTTGGTACTAAAGCTCTCTTCCTTTTCTTGAAGGATGTTTGGGTGAGAGAAGGGGGACTTGAACACGTGTCACAGAGAGGAGACGGTATCCCCTTTTTATGCAGGCTAAATATTACAAAGGTAGAATTCAATTCAGGAAAGACAATAACTTAACTTGTGTCTGTTTCTTATGTTGCAAAATGTGACTTAGACCCAAATAGGTTACCAGAAAGGGAGAAAAAGTTCCCTCCGGCACATCCTATGGCCAGAATATTCTTCTATCATGTGTCCATAAATGCAACACTTAGCCTGGCCAGAACCTCATACAAAATTAAAAAAAAAAATCAGAGGACCAAATTGTATTTGCCATGTAAAACTGACACTATTTACCAGGACCACTTCAGTATAAGGGAATATCACAAAAGCTCTTTTACAATTCTTTTTGGTTTAATGTGATGCAAAAAACGATTTTTCATGTCTATAACTAATGAAATCTAGTTTATATAATCTAGTATATAATTTAAAGTTAAGAAAAAAGGACGTTTATAAAATTTTAATGTATCTATATATAATAAACAATATTTTCTTAGAAGAAAGTCAAGGGGAAATTTATAAGTTAATTTACAGATTTATTATAGACTCCAGTGTGTAGTAATCAGTTTTTCTCTTACTCCCTATAATGTGATTATATCAAATGAGCAAGGAAATGCACCCGACTCCAACAAACTCAAGAGATTTGGTGTTCAGTTATTTCTGCCTCAGTTTCTTACCTCTTACTTTCCTTTCCCTTACCAACATTCTCTCCCTGACTTCCTTTAATATGAATTAAAATGTATGCTCAGGCTCATTAATAAGTAACAGTAGCATATTAAAGCAATGGTTCTCAATCACTTGGTGTGTACTTGAATTATCAACAAAACTTGATTTTGAATGCAGATTTCCAGGTGCCACCCTTGGATATCAATGGGTCTCTCATGAGCTCAAAGTTCTGAAACCTCACTAGAGAATTCCATGGACCTCAACTAGTGCTCTAAAGAAATTTTGGAGTATCTTAGTCCCCACGAAAGGGAGTGCTTCCTCACAAAATGCACCCTACAAACTTCAAAATTCTTAAAAGTTAAAATCATTTAACTCACTAAAATCACTCTGCCAAATGCTCAGTTAGAATATCCTTGTATAAAAGAATAATGAGAGATATGACAGGGACTAAGGCAGTTGCCTTGTAAGAAGCCAACTCATGTGTGAACCCCAGCACTGTACATGATCCCCTGAGAATTGCCAGGAGTGACCTTGAGGCACAGAGCACACACTAAGCAATATCCCCTGAATAAGAACAGGTATGGCTCATAACCCCGAAATTATTTTAAAAAAGCAATATTTCCATATATTATTCCATTTAATTCTGACAAGAACTTAATACTCTGAAGGAGACTGTTATTTTAAATATAAAGAATTGGTTTTTTTCCCCCTGAATCTCACACTTTCCAGAAATATCCCTGCTCTTGAGCAATAAAAATTACGAGATTTACAGGGTTAACTGATTTATTCCAGGGGAGAGAGTTAAGAAGATACAGCATCTAGTTTTGATCCAGTTCTCCTGAATTGATATACTTGATATGTTGTGTTAGATCCCATAGCTGCCTCTGCTCCAAGGTCTAAGCATAGCTTAAAGGCAGTGACCTAGGTACCAAATCACTGAAGTGAATTAGGGTTAAAATTAGACTGCCAGATGACTGATAAGCTAATACCTAGCGCTGTGGCTTATTTCCAATATTCAGCTCCTCAACTGTGCTTTTTATTTCCTTCCACAGAATATAGGCATACGACCATTCTCACATTCCCCATTTATAATAACCCACCTCACTTAATATGCCAAATTGCTTGGGAAAGACTACAGACTGAATAATGAAGGCTGGAACTATGCAACAAGTCCTTAACATTCCCATACCCATCATTCAGAAAACATTCCAGAAAATTCCTTCCAAGGATGCATTCTAGATAATCTCACCACCTACCGCAACTGTCCTTAAAGTCAATTTTGCTCCCACCTGTCCAAAGGAAAAGAACCAAGGGAAAAAGGAACACAAAATGTGATTTTTTTTCCCTGAACCTCACACTTTCCAGAAATAGCTCTGATCTCGAGCAATAAAAGTAAAGATAACATTTCAAGGTCTGACATGGGGAAACAAGCAAAAATAGAATGCTTAATCAATGCAAACATTCTTGGAATCTGAAACATCTGGGTGAGCTGGGCTGGCATGTGGGGAGCCGGAAAAGGGGGGATGGGGTGGCTAAAGACTTGATATTCTTATCCAGTGCTTATCTAAGCAAGAGCTGAAAAATCTACTTTTAACTGCCCCCTGCAAGTCCACAGGGTAGCGATTAGTTTGTTACACACACACACACACACACACACACACACACACACACACACACACACACACACACACACACGCACGCATATAATGAAGATATTTCTCACTTTACGAAAATTTAAGACTCTATAATCTAATTTTACCAGGTTAATATAAATTAGGAAACAGTTACTTACTTAAATTTTTTTGAGTTCCCTGAGCATGTAATACTACATCTTTCCTAGCAGGTTCTAAATAAGTTTATTTTTTTCCAAATTACCTATTATTTCTTAGGAGACCAATGACTGTGCAAAGTAAAGCCTCTCTCTACACAGAAGTAAACAATATAGTTGGACACTCAGAGCTAATAGAACAGAAGCCTATAACCTGACACATTACTTACTCCCTCCTTCTTAAATACTACTCATGCTAAGAATAATGCTGATTGTGAAGAAAGATAGATGATGAAATATATACAACCAACTGATATTTATCAGATGAAGATGATTCTTGTTATGGGCCATATTTCCTAACCCATTGTATAACACAAAGCTTTTTTCCAGGTCATCAAGGTTGAAAATAGTGGATTGGTTTATAGAACAGCTTATGTGTTACCAAGGTGAGGCTACCAAAGTGGGGTGTAGGGACGTGGTAGAAAGAGGGACGCTGAGACAATGGTAGAGGAAAGCAGATACTCTGGTTGTGGGGAGGTAGCCTATTGGAATATCATATGGATTAACCTGTATCATTGGAAGTGTTGTAAATCATGGTGGTAAATTTTTTATTAACTTAAATTTTAAAGACAGTTTTCATTTTAGCTGATCACCACAGGTCTTGGCATAGGGTGCCTCTGTCCATGATCATAGCTCTGGTCTTTGTGGTTTGTGGCAATGGATACTCTGCAAGTCACTCCCAACCTTTGCCTCCAGGAAGACACCCCACCCCACCCCCTCAGATGCCAGAGAGCCCTCTCCCTGCAAGCCCTTTCAAACAGACATTTTGCGGTTTAGACTGATAAGTGCAAACAGGCAGGTCTGGTCGTTAAGCTTCACAGCTAATAAATGCAAATGTCACTGAGCTTCAGAAGATAACATTTTGCAGTACCACCTGTCACCTATACTCAAAGGACAACCAACATGAATAAAAGCCGACAATCAAGATACAAGATACAAATGTCCTTGCAAAGCCTACAGAAGCCCCTGGCACAATCTACCTAAACAAAGGTCCACGTGATGGATGAACAAACGGCCTCAAATCACTTGACATGCATCATGTTCAAGGGTTCATACACCCCAGAGACGTGCAAAAGGTGCGCATAGGCAGTGGTACCAAAGCATAGAGACACAATCGGGCAGTTCCTGACAGCAACGAGACACACAGCACCCACTCAGAAGGGGACAGATACACACACACACACACACACACACACACACACACACACACACACACACACGGGCCTGGAGGTTCCAGCACAGACATTCCACTCCTCACCCACATCTGGCTTCCTCCGTCCTCGCAGCTGCCCACAATGATTTGTTCTTTAAAAAAAAGAAAAGGTGGGGCTGGAGCAATAGCACAGTGGGTAGAGCAGTTGCCTTGCACACGGCCTACCTGGGCTTGATTCCCAGCATCCCATATTCCCAAACACCACTAGGAGTAATTACTGAGTGCATGAGCCAGGAGTAACCCCTGTGCCATTGAAAAAGAAAAAAAAAAAAGGGTGTGAACAGAAAAAAAAAGAATTATATTAATGATTTTTTAAAAAATTTAAAATTGAATCATCGTGAGATAGAGCACCATCACAAAGCTATTCATGATTAAGTTTCAGCCATACAATGTTCCAACACCCACCGATCGACCAGTGTAAATTTCCCACCTCCAATGTCCCCAGTTTCCCTATCAGCCTTACCTCACCCCGCCTGCATCTATAGCAGAAACTTTCCTCTCTCCCCCCTCCCTACAACCCTCCCCCGTCTCCTCCCTCTCTGTCTCTGTCTCTCTGTCTCTCTGTCTCTGTCTCTCTCTCCCTCCCTCTATCTCCTTCTCCTTTTGTGCCCTATGGTTTGCACCAATATGAGTACTAAGAAGTCATCATGTTTGTTCAGGGAATTCACTATTTTTATGGGGAAGGTACAGCTGGGTAGCTTGCCAGGTTCTCCAAAGGGGAGAACTAGGCTATTAGTTGTCTTCCGGGAGCCTGGTTTTATAGTCTCTGGATGTTGGCCGTTGGTGGGATTACACAGCGCTGGGGGCAGTTTCTGGGTGTGACCGCTTAGCTGGAAAATGGGGAATCTGGGCGGAAGAGGCCCAATCCCAATCCGAGTAGACTTGGAGATCTCGGCCCCAGGTCCCACACACCTGGGTTCCTCTGTCAGTTCCTTCATGCTTGAGGCTCATCCGAATGTATGGAGTGGGGCCTTGAGCATGACTGTGGCTGGGTTCCTGATGTCCTCGGTCGAGGGGGATCTGCTTGGGGCAGGGAGGGAAACTCAACCCACCCCCTCCGAGGGGCCCCGGTGAAAACAGCAGGGTTCAGGGGCAAGAGACTCACAATATCCTATACAAGATAAACAAAATATTATTTAGATAATAATTAATAATATAGCTAATAAAGCCTATACCATTAATATCATCAATTGGAGGTTAAACATAGGTAAAGAGAAACTGGAGTACTTATCGTTTTATTTTTCACTGATAGTTTTAGCTCTCTATCCTATGTCTATTAATATCTCATCAGAAAGAGCTCTATCTTCCATGATTTTGGCTGCCAACTCAGTTTCTCTATTGCACATTCTCAGCAATTAACAGATTCACTTAGCAGGGGATTCAATATCCATCCACATGCCACGCCTATGGCCTTTTTATTGCACTTTATTGCAAAAGAGGAAACTTAACTTTGAAGAAGAAAAGTTTTGTGTTTTCTAGAGGTATCCATTTTATTAATGAATGAGTACCTGTCCACAAAATGAGTTGGAAAGCATATCTGTTTAAAATAGGTCTTATTTATGAATATATAATATTTTGTGATTCAATATAAAAATTAAAAGATAAAAATAAACCTGGAATTAATTTCTTAATTCTAAGGGATTAAATAAATAAATAAATTTTATTTCCCTCTTAATTAAAATGTTAAAATATTTTGACTATACAAAATAAGTGTTAGGCTGAATCACCAATCTCTTGGTGTGGGAAGAGTTAGAAGTTTTGCCTAGTATAACATGTACATGTGTGTGCAGTGATAGAGCTACTAAATGATGAAAACTATAGTACAGGCTCATAGATCTGGAACTCTGAGTCCTGCTTGAAAGCTAATCTGTCATGTATAGAAATGTTAAGAACTCATAGCTCCTTCCTGACTCTGGATAACTGCAGTTCATCTGTTTTCCCAGAAGCAAGGATTTGTTCCCATCTGGGAGAGTCCCTAATTTTATACTTCAAATTCTCAGGATTGTGTTTTCTTTTCTCTTTTTTTATCGCTCATTATAATATTTTTTATAACTTCAGTGAGGTATACATTTTAAGTTTACATTTTAAGTGAATAATTTGGGTTTACATGTTAAGTGAATAATTCTACTCTAACAGTCTAGTGAATCTAAAATTTATTTGGAATGAAAACTTTTTGTAAAAATCTTGGTACTTGGACTGGAAAGATAGTCCAGAGGTTCACTTTGCATGTGATCAGCCCTGGTTCAACCTCTGAGCACTGCCAGGAGTGATCCTTGAATCAGAAGTAAATCCTGAGTAATGCCAGTCATGGTCCCCAAACAAACAAGCAAGCGTCATAGCATTTTAGTTACATCTTTAAGAATTTGTATTAAGATTCTGTGCTTGAATATGCCACTATATGTAGAAAGGCACAAAAACATCTAGATTAATTTTCTCAATAAGTCACTACAGAAGCCTGATACGCAATTTCTAAGAAATGCACTGACATTCAAAACTACAAAAAGACCACTGAGGAAAAGAAACCATTTTAGTTTCTCCTAGTGAAAAGTAAAATGTTATTTAGTATAAAGACATGGTGGGTCAGGGGGCCAGAGCGATAGCACAGCGGGTAGGGCATTTGCCTGGCATGCGGCCGACCCAGGTTCAATCCCTAGCATCCCATATGGTCCCCCCAAGCACCGCCAGGAGTAAGTCCTGAGTGCAAAGTCAGGAGTAACCCCTGAGCATCTCTGGGTGTGACCCAAAAAGAAAAAAAAAGACATGCTGGGTCAGGACCCCATGTTTTTAGATTAAATATGAAAACTCCTCCAGCAATCTTAATGAGGTTTTGGATTTCAGTTATTTGAGAATTAGTCTAAATGATTTACATGCATTATTTCACTGAAGTATCTCTGCAATTCTAAAATCACAATTAATTATTTGAAGATATATGGCAAACCTTAATTATATTAAAATATATTAAAATTTTCTTGGTTTTATAGTATATAGCCCTGGATTTTCCAGGAGAACATATAGGTAGAAATACTCTACTTGGGCCTGAATATTACCCAACAGGAATAAAATTGCTCAGTGTGATGAATGAACAAAACTTGAGCCTCTCCCAAATTATAAACCATGTTCTTTATATATATGAAGTTCAAGGATAAGCAAACTGATCTGTGCTCAGAATGCTTAGAAATTAATTCCCTCAGAGGGATGGGGAAATAGAACAGATTAAAGTATTGCCCTTGCATGGGGAAATAGAACAGATTAAAGTATTGCCCTTGCATGCAGCTGATCCCTGTTCAATCCCTAACACATAGAGACCATCTAGGGGACTGCTTTACATCTTGAACTGAAGAGAGAATATGCAAGTATGGAAATGAATCAACTGCACTTTGGATTAATGCCTACAATATACTGAATGATTGAATGGTTATATTGCCTAAAATTTCTGAAGCCCAAATACTGATTATGATGTTCTCTGTAATGAGGATGAAATTTGGAGGTAGCCAGGTTTAGAGAGTGGTGTCACATGATAGGACTAGTGCCCTTATATGCAAGCATTTGCATCTGCTCCCTCTTTCTTTCTCTCTCTTTTCTCTGCAGGTGAGATAGTAAGCTCTTACCATAGACCAAAACATCAGGATTGTGGGCTTCCCATCTTTCTGAACTGTAAGAAATAGATTCCTGTTGTTTAAGATTCCCGGTGTGCATTATTTTCGTTCAAGCATCCCAAACTACAAATAAACAGCCCACAGAACAGTCTTTACTACTAACTCAAAAATCTAAACTTAGGGTTCAAGATCAGGAGAATCTGAGAGATACAGATTTAGGGCCATTGGCATATAGTTAGACAAGGCTTCTCAGAAAAAACAAACTAACTAATAAAACAAAACCAAGATCAGCTTTTATAGAATTCACTCCATCCTGACATTCCCTGGAGACACACACTTCATACCACTCACAGCCAAGTGCTGAGAGGCCATGAAATGAGAATATTCTGTAAGGGAATGAGGAAGATATAAACTAGGGAAACCACATGTGACGGACACATTAGAAAGAATCAATGAAAGGGGCACATGTTACCTAGAAATCCTAGCTCATTGTCAACCAGGGACACTAACTGATATAGTCGAAAACCTTAACTCATGGACAGTTTCAGTAACGAATGTGTGAAATAGACTGTGACAGCTTTCTCCTAGGAAAGAGTAAGCGTGGTAGAATTTCTGTGAGATTCCCAACCATGAGAAAGCAGTTAGTTGTAAGATAGTGGTCAAGAAGAGGAGGGGTGAATTCAGAGTCCGGTTTAGAAATAGCTGAAAGGGAAGAGGAACTGATAGATGCCCAGGAAGTTTGCTGGATAGTCCTTAGGAAGAGCAACAGATCTTGGAAAGAGAAAATTTTATGAGGAGAAACTGCTTCCTTCACATTAGTCCTAAGGACCAACTCAGTAAAAAATAGGAAAGCAAGGAAAGCAGGAAAGAAAGAAAGAAAGAAAGAAAGAAAGAAAGAAAGAAAGAAAGAAAGAAAGAAAGAAAGAAAGAAAGAAAGAAAGAAAGAAGAAAGAAGAAAGAAAGAAAGAAAGAAAGAAAGAAAGAAAGAAAGAAAGAAAGAAAGAAAGAAAGAGAGAGAGAGAGAGAGAGAGAGGGAGGGAGGGAGGGAGGGAGGGAGGGAGGAAGGGAGGGAGGGAGGGAGGGAGGAAGGGAGGAAGGAAGGAAGGAAGGAAGGAGAGAGAAAGAAAAGGAAGGAAGGAAAGAAAGGAAGGAAGGAAGGAAGGAAGGAAGGAAGGAAGGAAGGAAGGAAGGAAGGAAGGAAGGAAGGAAGGAAGGAAGGAAGGAAGGAAGGAGAGAGAGAAGAAAAGGAAGGAAAGAAAAAAAGAAAGAAAGAAAGAAAGAAAGAAAGAAAGAAAGAAAGAAAGAAAGAAAGAAAGAAGGAAGGAAGGAAGGAAGGAAGGAAGGAAGGAAGGAAGGAAGGAAGGAAGGAAGGAAGGAAGGAAGGAAGGAAGGAAGGAAGGAAGGAAGGAAGGAAGGAAGAAAGAAAGAAAGAAAGAAAGAAAGAAAGAAAGAAAGAAAGAAGAAAGAAAGAAAGAAAGAAAGAAAGAAAGAAAGAAAGAAAGAAAGAAAGAAAGAAAGAAAGAAAGAAAGAAAGAAAACTGCTCTCAAAGTAAGTGAAACAGCGCTGCTGTTTCTGACTCATCCACTACCCTCGGTGACTTGAGCTGCGGGAGAAGTGAGCTCAATTAGGCTTTAAGTGTGCAATTTGAGGGAAATGGGATTTGGCTTCTTAGAATCTATGACCAAGTCAGGCCCCTGAAGCAAAAGTCTGGGGGTGTTTCTTTTTTTAATGGGTCACCTGTTGGGGCCTCAACACTCCCATTACATTTTTCCTCGGGCAGAAGAGCGGCTAACTGCAGAGAGTGACGTCAGTCTAGGCCTGTAATAGTGCAGCCCCGGGATGGGCACAATCAAATGATGCTCAGGATCATGTTTGGCTCTCACTCGCCACCTTTCATCTGGGGCATCTTCTAGCACTCTACAGGAGATAGTTAATTAGGCTTCCTGGGGCTTCGGGCAGGAACATGCATCACAGACTATACTTACGTAGGTGACTATGCAAGAAGAAATGCTCAAGGACTAATTACTTTGCATTTGTATTTATCATATCCTTTCACACGGGATCTCCAAGCAATTTTCCAAGTAAGTAGGGGAGTTAATTGCTTTGTTCCTGGGAGGTTTCTAGCTGATTTAGGGTGAGGTGGGGGGATCTAGACACAAATTATTTCTTCCTGTGCTCACGTTGACACCATGATCCTCAAACATTGAGAATCAGAAGGGAAAAAAAATGACTAAGAAAAATGCAAAACAATTCAGATTGGAATCACAGAACATTAGAGCTGATGAGCCTTTAGTCATCATCTTGATACCCGCTTTCCAATACAACAGCCACATAAGGCCATTGAACGCTTAAAATGCATTGGTCAAGTCGAAATATACTGTCAGTATAAACCGCACTTTGGATTTTTAAGAGTTAAAAGAAAAATTGCAAACTATACCATTAACAGTCTTGACATTGATTGCCTGTATTTTTTGGTGAGATGCAGCAGTTTGGTTTTATGCTGTAAAACATAACATAATTTGCACTTGTTTCTCTGACTGGTTATTTGTTTGATTGCTTGTCTTGTTTATCAAAACCTGAAGGTAGGGAGGAGAGAAGAGTTAGTGAATTTTTTGTTTATTTATTTGCGCTAAGAAGGCCACCCACCAGCAGTGCTTGGGAGTCCCAGAGCCTCTCCAGGAGATGATAACCCTGCAGCACAGTGCTGAGACACCTTGGTGCTCAAAGGGTTGTATAGTGCCAAGAATTTAAAACTCAAGGTCTAGCATGTTCGGCACGTGCTCAACCACTTGAGTCACATTTCCAACCCCTCCTAGTATTTTGTTTGGGTATTTTTTTATTTATTTTCTGTGATTCCAGTATTTGTATCCAAGTTTTCACACATGCAAGGCATTAGCTCTACCACTGAGCAATAGCCCAAGATTTTTTCTTGGCCATTTTTAATTGTGGCTGCAAGAAAATTTTTAATTCCACACTTCTCACATCATATTTCTACTCAACAGTTCTAATATAGACTACTTTCCTCATTTAAATCATAGTTCACTACCACCTAAAGATAAGAGAATCTAATTTACACTAAGGTGACACTACTAGCACAGTTGGGACTGGAACCCTGGTCTCCTAACCTCCTCAGCAAATGGACCGTCCATTATACATGTCCATGAGCAATTTACTTGGCATCTACAACACATCGCCTCTTAAGATTAGCACCACAGAATTGCTGGTAAGGTTTGGTACTATCTCATAATCAGAAACAGTATCATGACCAAACTACTTCAGAGAATTATATAGTAATATCTGACGTCTGTTTCCCTAACAAATCCCTGCAACCCAGAAGACTGCCCTACCTCTGAGCATTTGTCCACAACCTAAGCCCTCTCCAATTCTGGGTCAGTACTGGAGCCTCTTCATGTGCCCCCTTGCTCAGTCAAAGTTAATGTTCAAGCATTAAAAAAAAAATCACTATCTCAAAAGTAATTATGCATTATCTCAGCAATGCAAACTTTCCAGAGTAATTTTATAGGGGGGAAACCCCTTTCCCACTGAAAACTCTTCCCGCCAGTATCATACCAAGGGAGTTTGCAATCAGTTAAATTTCTTCCTCTCAATCTTCTTAAAGGACATGTGGCAATTGAGGCAGAGACAACTGTTGACCTGGTATTTTGGTATTTAATCCCAGATGTTCAAAATTCCACTCTAACGATCTCTCCAGTGACTCATTTTCCTATGTTTGCAGTTGTGACCATTGGCAATCACGCTAGTCACTCCATGGTATCCCAGGGGCCTGGAGGAAATTCCAAACTGCAGGAAAGAAAGCAACTGCTCCCTCCTTCGTCATCAGGTGGTCTAAGACAGGAATCAGTCTTTTTTATTGGGGGGAAGGGGTGCACACCCAGTGGTGCTCAGGACTTACTCCTGGCTCCGCTCTCAGGGATCAATCCTGGTGCCAGGGATCAAGAAAGGATAAAGTACACGAAGGGCCGGAGTCTTATCCTTACAGTATCTCTCCAGGCCCTAGGAATCAGTTTTGACCTACTTTTCACTTGGAAGAACTGGAGCTTTTGTGCCTCTGAAGCAATTAAATCCATACATGGCCACACAGCTGATAAAAATGTTGGGGGAAAAACCTACCCGCATCAACCCCCTTCACAACTGAACACCTGGCAGCCTGGCCCTGAAGGTAGGTGGGACACTGTTTAGCTTCTGCATCACTCAGTTTCCATCTCTCTACATCCTACCTCTGTTCATCAGTGTCTTCAGGATTTTTAGCTCCAGGGACAATATTTACATCTACGCTCTTACTCTTCCCAGTCTCCTATTAAATACCGAGAGAGACCTTTTCCAGAGAACCTCTCAGGGATTAACCCCACACCATTCCTTATTATCAGATCTGTTATCCCAATCTCTTGACTGCGAGGCTAGCAGTATCCTCTACTAGCCCCCTCATCATGAACCTTCCTTGGTTCTATCCAAGCTGCTTTCTAAAAGGGGTTGCACACCAATTATCTTTATTCTAATCTGAGATATTCTGCTGCCTAAATGCCACAAAACAAGTGCCTTTGAAGCAGTGGCTTTTAAGTGGAAATCCAGGAATTTAGCCCACTTATGGCAAAAAGGAACTTAAGCAGAACCTGAATGAAATGTTTGCTTCGAGACAGGGTTGTTCTCAGATTCCTTTAATGTGGTCAGAGAAGGAGGGTTTCTCCAGGAGGTGACTTTACCAGACAGACAAGGACATTCAAACAGGACGAGGGCCCCTACGTGCCAAGCACAATGAGCTCTGAACTCACTGGCCTGAAACACCGTCTCGGGAATCTCAGGCTACGAGATGGGCAGAGCAGGCCTGACATCAAAGCCAGGTTATAAAAAAGATTCAGAGTTCAATTAGCATTTATTTTGCACCATGAGGGGAAACTTGGACCTTAAACATAGTCACAGAAAACGCTAACAGTTTGCGAGCTTCAGTTCATGTGTTTTCTATGATTTGTCACATGTCCTTTGTTCTCTGTGGAGTGGCAGGTATGTGCCCTTCTCCCAGTTTCCTCACATCTGCCTGATGGACCTTTCTGAGTTCAGACACCTGGCATTGGTGCCCCTCTGAAATCTTACAGTTTTGGCAACTGAGTACACTATCCTTAGAGAAAGTTTCTGTTTTCCCTTAGGCAACAAAATAATTGTCCATCTGCAGGTCCTCCACCTCCTCATTGGAGAAGAGCTTCTGATTGCTTTTCACCATCAGTCACTTCCTTTGACTTCTGTTGGCTATTAGTAATGGACTCATTCTTCAAAAGTTCAAGAACATTAGGTATAGGGCCTTATTTATGTGTGGAATCTAAAAAATATGGTAAATTTATAGAAACAAAGTAGGAAAGTGTTGGTCAGAGGCTAATGGGGGAAATCAGGGGGAAATGAGAAGAGATTGTTAAAAATGGTACAAACTCAGTTATAGAATAAATAAAGGTCTGTGGATCTTCTCTACACTCTGGTAATTGGGTGAGAGCACCGCACGGTGCATTAGATTTTACTAGGAGAGTAGGACTTAAGTGTTCTTATACAACAAAATGGGCTAAATATGTGCAATGCCAAATGTGTCCATTAAATCCATAAAGAATACCTTGATTCCAATGTGCCTATCAAATCATCATGTATCCTTTGGATATCTTACAATTTTATTTGTCAATTATAGCTCCATAAAGAGGGGTGCAAGAAGGAAAAACATTAGTAAAGATTTTATCTACCCCTCTTTCTGAGTTTGGGGAAATAAATTATTGGCTTAAGCCTCAATTCAGTCATCTATAAAATGGGAATAATAATGATAATTTTATAAGATTGCTTTTAGTGTTCAATGAAATTATGTACATGAAAGCCTCAGGTACAAAACCTAACATGTTCTATGCTCTCAATAAATACTAACCGAAACTTGTGCTGAAGTGTTTTAAATATTTTCCACACAGATTTGTTTTATGTGAGACTCATGGGTCATTTATTCTGATAAGAAAACCTTTCAGGACTCATTTGTGGGATATTAAAAAAAAAACCATAATATGAAACCAATACCCAAGGATAGTAGGATTTGTCCATGCTTGGAAGCCTACCTTAAATGCTGATGGTGAAGGCAGCTGGGATAGAGAAGGGACTTGGAAATGATCACTCTGGATGAGAACTGCGTGCTGAAAACAGGTCAAGGAAAAACATGAGAAGCTCTCAGAACATCTATTGCAAACTGTAATTCCTCAAAGGAGGTAGAGAGAGGGAGAGAGAGACAGAGAGAGGGAGAATGAGACAGAGAGAGAGAAAGAGAGAGAAGGAAAGTGGCTGCCTTAGAGAGGCTGGAGGAGAACTGGAGGCATGGTGATCGGAAATGTATACTGGTGGAGGGATGGGTGTTGGAATACTACATGACTGAAACCTGACTGCGATCAGTTTTGTAACTCTGTATCTCATGGTGATTCAAAAATTAAAATTAAAATTAAAAAAACTTTTTGATATCTTACTTTCAAATTTATTTTAAAAAAATCTATTCATCCCCATCAGAGAGGTAGTATACTGCCTTAGGAGCATCCACATATCATTTTTATATTAAAATTCTTTTCTAAAACTTGTCCTATTTTGTCTATCTTCCATTGTCATTTTGCCCCTGTTTTTCTAACATAAATAACATTCCAAGCATCATTTCCAAGACTCTGAGAGGCCTTTCAATGTTCTCTTGCTGTGCCCTTTCTCTCATTCCCTTTTTTTTTAATGAACTTGCAAGGTGCACAAATCATCATGTGCAAGCTGCCGAAGCTGAAAAATGGGAAAAGACAGTGAAGTTTTTCATTTTCCCAATGTTCAGACGCTAGGTGTCTAGAGGAGGCTTGATGAGAATGGACAATTCACTGCTGACCGCAATTACCTTTACAGCTAAAGAGGCCTGCAGAGATGAATAGATTTATTTGTTGGAGATTCATCAAACTTGCTCTACACAAAAGGGTAGATATGTTTCTCAATGTGGAAATCCCCCAAAATACACATCCACATCAAAGCTAGAATTGCCAAGAAAGAGAACAGCCGCACTAGAGGGATTTCCAGGAACGAGAGTTTAAGGGGAGGGGGGATATAGCTGGACCCATGAGGGAAACTCATTGAAAGAGGAGGATTTTATCTCCCCTCCTCTTCATATGAAAGGAATGGGGTATAGGGATGGAAAAAAAAAAAACCCACACATGTGCCAGTTGTGAAGAAGAAAGTAGCTTGCAGTGCCTCATTGAGAAACCTGGAATGAGAAAGAATATGGAAATTGGTCCAATGCTTGGGCATGAAGGGTGAGACTCCTCAGCCTGGCCTTCCTAATTGTGTTGAAAGAGCCAGATGAAAGCCTGATATTGTGGCATTGGAACCTGGTTCTGATCCAGCCTTTGCTTTCTGGGGTGCTGAGAAGCTGACAAATGGAACTCGTGTTCATGAACCGTCAGAGTGTTGTTTTTGTTTAAAAGGAACATTGTGGAGAGGGCGATGGAAAATATGTACCTTTCCTGCCAGAGAGGAAGAGAAGCTGCTGTCACCTCTGCGGCAGACTAAGCGTAAGCTAAGGCGGAGCAGAAAGGGGGCAGTAACAGAAACGCCAAGGGCTAGATCAGGACACTGAGGCAGACGCAGTTTGAGAGGATGATAGAGAAAAGTTGCAGAAGAGAAACCCCAGGCAGCAACATGAGGATCTGCCATGTGTTGGCGGCGTCGCCAGCCGTCGACTCAGAAAACCCTGCACTTGCCTCCTGGGCCCTGATGCCAAGCACGTGTCGTCTGGTTTGCACAGATTGTGGAAAAAAGCCCAGTGGGGTAGAACTTAAGGAAGGAACAGCTCGGGCACAGAACGTGTTTTGTGGTGTGCGTAAGACTTTGCAGTTTGATTTTTCTCTTTGTGTTCCCCATCTTTAAAAAAAAAATGTAAAGGCATATTTTGGCTTTTCCACTCTCCTTTGAGTTCAAACTCTGAATTACTAATTCTGGCTTCCAGCTGCCCTTGCGGCGTTTCCTCTGTATCAGTCATGAAAGTATCAGCAAGTGATATAAATTCTTGATTTTAGGATCATTCATTGGGTTTAAGGTATGTGAATTCAAAATGATTGATTTAATGTATTATCAGTGTTATTTGGCTCCTAATGCTAATGGCAGAGGGTCCTCTCACCCACTATAAAGTTTTAAATAGATGTAAAGGGAAAATTCTAATTGAAATCCACAGAATTAAGCTTTAGCTGATCTAAGGAAGGAGAAAAGATGTTTATCACATAAACACAGTAAAGTTCACGGAATAATGAGGAAGAACTAAGCAACGGGATCATAGGACCATATCTGAGAGAACAAGTGGGTAAATATTATAATTAGCTGTTCCTCTTGAACATGATAAATGGAGGGGGAGATATTTCCGCAAATTGAAAAGGAGGTTTTTTTTTTAGTCACAAAAATGATGTTGACAGATCAAAACAACACAGGGACATAATCCAGAGAATTCAAATTCTTTCTATTCTTCTGGAGCAGGATTTTTTTTTATTTAAAAAGTACCTAACTTTTACTTCCATCTTACTACAGGAGATGATTTAGACATAAAACTCTAAGGACCTGTTTCTTGTAGCCTGTTTCAAAGATAATGCTAAATAGCTACCTGTCCTTTCTTCTATGAGCTTTTTCTTACTGTCATTAATTTTCCAGAAGCACATAGTTCATACGCTCATGAAAAAAACAAGTTCATTGTAAAATCAAAACATTAGTCCCTCAAACATAGTACAAATAAATGATTTCTATTTTCTTTAGCTCCTTCCTGATGACCTTCCAACCTTTACATATAGTAATATCCCATTTGGAGAGATAGAAAAGAGACATATAGATGTATCTCCTCTAACATGGAGATACTTTTAAGCCTCTTTTTAATATTTTAAATCCTCTCTATCTCATTGCTCTTTTTTTTTACTGTCTTCAGCATCTACTACAGATATCTACTGAGAAGGTTGAAGCAAGGAACTACTTTGAATTTGGCTGGAATAGAATATTACATTCACTACTCTTATATGATAAAATTCAGTCACCTTATTTACAATATTGATACTGGTAGGGTTTGATTCAAAAATATTCCAAACTAAACCTTCCATCAGAGTGTTGACTTCCCTGAGCCATGTCCAATAGTCCCCAAATCCCATTGTTCAATCCACCCATCCTCCTACAGTGCCTTGCTTCTCAGTTTCTCTTGCCTTTGAGTATTTCTTTATTTCTTTACTATGTTACTTTACATACCACATATGAGGGAGCTCATTCTTCATCTATCCTTCTCCTTCTGACTAACTTCACAACAGCATGATACTCTCCAGATCTATTGATGCAGCTGCCAGTTACATGATTTTCTTTTCTTGTAACTGAGAAGTATTCCATTGTGTACATATAAGTAGTATTCCATTGTGTACATATGTGTGGGCTGGAGCAATAGCATAGCGGGCAGGGCGTTTGCCTTGCATGTGGCTGACCCAGGTTTGATTCCTCCATCCCTCTCGGAGAGCCCGGAAAGCTACTGAGAGTATCCCTCAAAGATCAGTATCCTGCAGAGCCTGGAAAGCTACCTTTGGCGTATTCGGTATGCCAAAAACAGTAACAACAAGTCTCACAGTGGAGACATTACTGGGGCCAGCTCAATCAAATCAATGAACAATGGGACGACAGTGCTACAGTGCTACATATGTGTACCATAGTTTCTTTATCCAGGCATATGTTCTTGGACACTTGGGCTGTTTGCAGCTTTAAGCTATTTTAATAATGCTACAATGAACACAGGAGTGCAAATGTCTTTTTTGAACAAAGTTTTGGGGTCTTAAGGGTAAATTCCAAGAAGTAAAATTGCTGGGTCAAATGGGAGATCAACTTCTAGGGGTTTTATTATCTTTTTTGGAAGAATTCATGATGTTTTCCAAAAAGGCTAGACCTCTCAACATTTCACCAGAGTGAATGAGGGCTTCTTTTTCTCCACTTTCTGACCAAAACTTGTTGTTTTCAATCTTTATGGTATGTGTCAGTGTCACTGGCAAAAGGTGCTATCTCATTGTTGTTTGACTTGCATTTCCCTGATGATGAGTAATGCCCAGCATTTTTTCATGATGCTTTTTGGCCACAACTACTTGATGAAGTTTCTGTTCATCTCTTCGCCCATTTTTTTAATGTTTCATTTTTCTTGCAATGCTTTGCCATTGCCTTATATATTTTGGTTGTTAATCCTTTGACAGATGAGTGGTGGGCAAGTACTTTCTCCCAGTCTCTGGAGAGTTATCTTATTCTGATCATGTTTTGGTTTTGTTTTGCGGACACTCCTGGCTGTACTTAGGGATAAATACTGGCTCTGAACTCTGGATAACTTTTGGTGGGCTCAGCAGACAATAAAGAATGCAAGAATTTAATTGGCTGAATGAAAGACATGTACTCTACTCACCCTACAATCAATCAGTTCAACATTTACTTTGCAGTGCAGAAGCTTCTTAATTTGATGTAGTCCCATTTGTTTATCTTTTGCTTACATTTGCTTGGCAAATGGCATAGAATCATTGAAGATGACTTTAATTTTAGATTCAATGTCATGAAAGGTTCTGCCTTTTTCACTCTATATATCTTTTTGTTCAGGTCAATATCAAGATCTTTAATACATTTTGATTCAACTTATAAGCATGGAGTTAGAAATGTGTAGGAGTTCCATTTTTTTATATGACTGATCATTTTTCCCAGTACCATTTGTTGAAGACGTTTCCATTGTTCCACTTCACACTTTTTGCTCCATTGTCAAAAATCCACTGTACCTGTGGATCTATCTCTAGACTTTCAACTCTATTCCATTGGTCTGAGAGTCTATTCTTATTTAAGTATTGTTTTTATTACTATAGTTTTATAGAATAATTTAAAATTGGGGAAGCCTCCCATCTTTTTTTACCCTGAAATTGCTTTAGTTGTTATGGGGACTTTTATTATTCCATATAAATTTCAACAGTATTTTATCTACATACATAAAAACATTATAGATATTTTTTATTGGAATGACACTAAATATGTATAATAATATGTATAATAATAATATGGGTAGGCGCCATTTTGGAAATATTAATCCTTTCAATCAGAGGATACTTTTCTGTGCATGGAATTTGTAGTCTATCATTTTGCTGTACATGTCTATTATTTTTAAGAGCTTTTTATGGAGTTTTTATGGTTTTCTAAATATAGTATCATGCCATCTCACAAAATGTAAGAGTTTGGCTTCTTTTCTAATCTGGACATTTTTAATATCTTTTATTTGCCTAATTGTTATGGCCAGGACTATCAATATTATATTGGTTGAAAGTGGTGAGAGTCAACAACCTTGACATGTGCCTGACCTTAAAAGGAAGTTACAAGATTATATGGGAAACAGCAAAAGCTGGGTTCAAAGGAAAGTGCAGGGGCTGGAGAGATAGTACAGCAGGTAGGGTGTTTGCCTTGCATACAGCCAATGTAGGTTCAATCCCTGGAACCCCATATGGGTCCCCTGAGCCTGGCAAGAGTGATTCCTGGGTGTAGAGCTGGGAATAACCCCTAATTTTCTCCAGATGTGGCCCCAAAACAAAAGAATTTCAAAAAGAGCAAAGTTCATAGCAATGCAAGTGTTTGTTAGGAAGTTAGAAAAAAGCCTACATAAATTACCTAACAGCACAGTTTATCTAGCTGTAAAAAGAGCTACAAAATGAACCCAAAGTTAGCAGAAGGAAATAATAAAACTTAGAAAAGAAATCAATAAATGGAAACTAAAAACACAATTCAAAATCGGCAAAATGAGTGAAATGTGTCATAACGAAAGGGACAAGTATAGAATTATTACATTCATTTGTGGGATATACAATATATGTGTGTGTATATAAATGTACATATATATGCATATATATATGAGACTAGTATCCAAGGAAAACAGAGGCAAAGAGAACTCTGGTGAATGGTTGGAAGTTTGACACAATAGTGTGGGGGGCTGAAGGAAAGTTAGAATATAGAAGGGACCAACATGACAATAATTGTTGAGAAAGATCATTTTTGACAGGAAGTGAGTATTGAAAATAGGTAAAGGTATATACCTGATCCATAAGCCCAAAAAGGAGAGAGAGAAATAGGAGCAGGGTGAGAGGAGGAGGAGGAGGAGGAGGAAGAAGAAGAGAATGAGGAGGACAAGGAGAAGGAGGAGGAAATAGGAAGAAGGAGGAAGAAAGAAGGAAGAAGAAGAGGAAGAGGAAGAAGGAGAAGAGGAAGAACAAGAGAACAAGAAGAACAAGAACAAAAACAAGAACAAAATAAGAACAAGAACAAGAAGGAAGAACACAAAGAAGGAAGAAGAAGAATAAGAACAAGAAAAAGGAAGAAAGACGACAAGGATGACTTACCATAGAGGTCATGGGACAGAGGTAGCAGAAGAGAAAATGGGACCAAACTGGGACCACTGGTGGTAGGAAATGTGGATACACTTGGTGAAGGGATGTATGTTGGAACATTATATGACTGAAACCTAATCATAAAGAACTTTCTAACTGTGTATATCACTATGATTCAAAAAATTTTATTTTTTAAAAAATTTTTTTAAAAGAGAGATCAGCAGAATCAGGAGCTGGTTCTTTGAAATAATAAACAATAATAATAAAGCATTAACAAGACTCAGAAATGTAGAAAGAAAACTCTACTAAACCAAATCAGAAACGAAAGAGGAGTTATTACAACAGATATCACAGGAATTCAAAGTTCATCAGATTACTTTGAAAATCTTTATGCCTCGAAACTGGAGATCCTAGAAGAAATGAATACATTTTGAGACTCCTGTAACATTCCTAGGTTGAATCAAGAGGAACTAGAGCACTGATCAGGTCAGTTACTATCAAGGAAATTGAAAAGACATTTGAAAGTCTCCCCAAAAACAAAACCACAGGTCCAGATAGGTTTACTAGTGATTTCTTCCAAACATTTATTTTATTGCTTTTTGGGTCACACCTGGTGATGTACAGGGGTTACTCCTGGCTCTGCACTCAGGAATCACTCCTGGTGGTGCTCAGGGGACCATATGGGATGCTGGGAATCGAACCCGGGTCAACCGCATGCAAGGCAAATGCCCTACCTGCTGTGCTATTGCTCCAGCCCCTCTTCCAAACATTTAAAGAAGACCTATTGCAAATCCTTCTCAGGGTTTTTCAGAAAATTGAAGAAATAAGAAACACCATATAGCTTCTATGGAGTGAACATTAACTTGATACCAAATGAAGATAGAGACATGTCCAAAATAAGAAAACCATATACAGACATCCTTGATAAACATTGATGCAAAGATCCTCAACAAATTATTAGCCAACAGAGCCAAATAATGCATAAAAAATCATACACCACAATGAAGTAGGTTTCAATCCAGGGATGCCAGGATGGTTCAATATGTGCAAGTGAAAGTTGCTATCATAAACATGTTCCAGGGTCAGAGCAATAGTACAGTGGGTAGAGCACTTTCCTTGCATGCTGCAGACCTAGATTCAATCCCCTGGCACAACTTGGAGTACCCCATACCATACTCCAAGCCCACCAGGAGTGATCTCTGCACAGTGAGGCAGGAGTTAACCCTGAGCACTTTGGGTGTGGCAAAAGAAAACACAAAAAAATAAATTAACTAAGTGTGTTCTAGGATTGGCAAGATAGTACAGTGGGTAAAGTTCTTATCTTGCATGCAACTGGCATAGGTTCAATCCCAGACACTCCATATGGTCCCCTGAGCACTTTCAAGAGTGATTTCTGAGTTCAGAGCCAGGATTAAGCCCTAAGCACTGCTGGCTGTGGCCCCCAAACCCAAAAATAGATAGATATAAATAGATAGATATGGATATATATACATATATATTCAAAAAACCATAAATGCATGTCTAGAACAGAGAGGTATTACCTCTAACAAACATAAAATTAATGGCTTTATGAAAAAATATTATAACATATTATTTATTTCCATAATTTTAACATATTATTTATTATCATAATCCAAGACTACTCAGATCGGGCCTGGGCCTCTTCCACCCATATACCCTATTTTCCAGTAGTGAGGCGGTCACACCCAGAAACTGCCCCCAACGCCATGTAATCCCACCAGCAGCCAACATCCAGAGACTATAAAACTGACATCTTATAGCTTAATTCTCCCCTTTGGAGAATCTGGCAAGCTACCAAGAGTTTCCTGCCCGCATGGGAGAGCCTGGTAAGCTCCCCATGGCGTATTCATATGCCAAAACCAGTAACAATGATGGGTCTCATTCTCTGACCCTGAAAGAGCCTCCATGTGGCACCATTGGGAAGGACGAGTAAAGAGAGGCTTCTAAAATCTCAGGGCTAGGATGAATGGAGACGGTACTGAGACTGCTCAAGAAAATCGATGATCAACAAGATGATGATGATGATGATGATGATGGTGATGATAATTTTTCAATTATTCAGAGTGTAATGGAGATATTCCCAGAAGTGCTCAGGAGTCTAGTGGTAACTCCAGCAGTACTCAGCCAGGAGTACAGGCCTGATAGTTAGTAAAATGGATTCGGCAGTGCAGTGCTTGCTTCTTTGTCCCCAAGGGGGCATCAGGGTCTTGCCCAGCAATTTTAGGGAGCCAGCAGGGCTGTATCCTGCGCTGCTTGGATCATGTCATACCAGGGACTGAACCTGAGGCCTTAAACATGTAAGGCATGAGCTTCACCATTTAGAGCTATCCCTCCTAGGTGCTAATATTTATTTTTTCTGGAGTTGAAAAATTACAAGAACAGAAAGATTTTAATGCACTAGAAAAGATATAGAGATTGTACCTGACTTAAGGTGCTTGCCTTGTACGCAGTTAATCCGTTTGATTTCTGGCATCACATATAGTCTCCTGAGTAATGCCTGAAGAGATCTCTTAGCACAGAATCAGGCATGACTAAAAAATGTCAGATATGACCCAAACCCACAAAAAAAACTTGCCCAAAAAATTTTGCTAGAAGGGAAAATAGTACTTACTACTTGCTATAAATTCACAGAATAAAAAGCATCGGAAAGTGATAAAATAGAGGGAAATATATCAGTGGATATTATGTCTAAAAAGGAGTATTATTGTCCAATCTCCTTTATGATTTTGTGACAGGTAAGTAAATATAACTTCGATCCAGGAGGTGGAAGAAACTTTGAGGTGAAAGCAAGAGGGAAGTCATTAAGAATCTCCTTTCTCTTTATTTCAGATGTCCTGGTGTGAGGGAGAGGGAGAGGGGTAAGAGAGACAGAGAGCAAGAGAGAGAGAGAGAGGAGATGTGGAGAGAGGAGAGAGAGGAGAGAGAGAAGAGATAGAGTGGGAGAGAGAGGAGACTAAGAGACAAAGAGAGAGGAGAGATGGAGAGAAAGAGGAGAGATTAGGAGAGTGAAGAGAGAAGAGAGAGAGGAATAAAAAGATGGCGAGAAAGAGAAATAGAGAGATGGAGAGAGAGACAGAGAGAGAGATGGAGAGAGGGGGGGGGAGTTTTTAACTCTTAAAACTACCCCAAACTTTCTCTTCAGGTCTCAAGGGGAATTTTCCTATCTTTCTGGCTGAACTCAGAAGTGGAAAATTCCCAGAAAGTCCTTTCCTCAGTTGTTCAATTTCAGATGTGATAAACTGAATAGATCACAATGACAGGTGTTTCATTTGCTTTGCACCATCTGGTGGACTTCGCCGGAAGGTACAGGGTCTGTTCTGGAATTGCTAAGCAGTTTCAGAACCTGCCAGTCATTGCTCCAAGGGAAAAGTGGGGGGGGGAGGGGAGGCAAGGAAGAGGTGGGTGTACGGGAAATGAATCCTAGAAAGACTGGCAGGCTAGTCAAGATCTAAGGCCAGAAAGGCCCTTATGCAAATCAATAGAAATATTTCTATGCATCTTTATGGAACCTTAATCTGTAAGTAATTGCGTAGAACCTGAAATACCCAGTTTTCCATACCTCAATAAGGCTACCTACAACAACATCCCACACCACCATCCAAGTGCCATTACTGTAGTCACATTGAACCCATCTGCACATTTCTTCTACCTTCATTGTCCTTCCCCTCCAGTCAACACCACCTTTCCCCCCACCTTTTGGTCCTGTAGTTGCCATTTGTCAGTTAATTTATATTCTACATGAGTGATACCATCTGGTAGTTGTCTTTGTAGGTTATTCACTTAGCACATTCACTTCAAGTTCTATCTACGTTGTCATCAAAGGCAAGAATTCATCACTCTTAATGACCTTTATTATACTACTAGTATTTCATTGAGTACATGCACTGGATATGCTTTCTTACCTAGTGCATCCTTAAGCATTTAGGCCACTTCCATATCTTGGCTACTGTGAATAGTGCTTCATAAAATTCTTTATCCAAATTCTTTGGTTAAATATCTAGGAGAAAAATTGCTAAATCACAATATTCTTATTTTTAAGTTCTTATTTTAAAATATGTTTTCCCTAAAGACTGTGCACTCCTTGTTGCCAGCATTTCCTATGTAAATCTAAGCAAAAAAAGTATTACTCAAAATGCAACATCTGCACACATTTCCTGAGTCCATTTTCTCTTCTATGTCAAGTATTGTATGACATGCTGTGGGCACATAAGATTGAAGAGAAAGAGAGGGGGGAAAAATAAGACCATCAATCTCATGCCTTTCAAAAGCTAATCCTCAGCCTAGTTTGGAGAAAAAAATATACTCACACGAGGTTAAATTGCAATTTTAAAATTAAATCATGGAACATGAAATACTAATGAAAAAATTCCTCTTGGTGAAGTTATTGTAATTTTAAGTATTGCATTTTCAAGAAATGATACTATTCTATGTCCTGGAAATCAAACAAAAGGAAAATGCACTTGGATTTAGAGGCATTGCAATAGAGAAGACTGTCCTCTTATTAACTTCCAGATGGAATACCCTACAAAAATCCTTATGGAATGGCAGCTTAGAAAATGAGTGGACAAGACAAGAAATAAGAAAATCAGTCTATTATTTTCTTCCTCAAGATCAACATTTTCAGGTTAAACCTATTAATCATAATCCCAGTAGTTCCCTTGAGTCTTCCTTTCTTCAGCCTTCCTCAAGCTTCCGGTGCTATAAAAATATCAGTCTTGACTTGCCATTGTGATCTCTGATCACCTTCCTCCCTTACCTAAATCCTTCTCAGTCTCCTACCAGCTAAGGAATTAAATCCAAACTCTACCAGGAAGCACATTGCCCTCTGCAATCTAATACTCCAATACCCCTCTTTCCTCTGCCAGCCATAAGGTGACTCCCACCAAAAGCCAGAAGGAACCCTTACTTCAAGATTCCTATTCTCAGAGGAAAAGGAAGATAGGAAGTAAATATGGAGGTAAAGATGGAGAACAGCTAGCACAGCCACTAACACCAGCTTTTTAATGGACAAATCTAGAATCTAGACCCAAAAAGACCTGAAAAAAATGCTAGTCAATATCTTTAGTTCTTGAAGTTAGACCTTTGTATTCATACTTAAAAGTAGTAAACTTGGACTAGACCCAACACACTTCATTTGCAAAAATCCATGCTTCATCTACTTAATATGTAAATTTATCCCAATTAAGATTAAAAGTACATAAACATTCACAAGTCGTTGTGTATGTTGCAAAAATCAAAAGCTTCTCAATTTTAGTAAGATGTTTGAGAAACAAACTTTGAGAAACAAAAATGGTATCCTATGTATTAAATTATAAATACAATTATAAGTTATAAATATTTGTCTGTCAAATTTTTTTTGGCTCTCAAATTACTAGCTTTTAAAGTGGCTATTATCCCAGGTATGAGTCAGTCTCAGGTATGATACCAAATTATCCCAGGTATGATATCAAACATACTTGATACCACTTTCTTGGGTAACAAATATCAGCTGGACAACAAATAGCTAAATCCTTGCATGTTTTATACTTTGATTCCAAAGAATAAATTATGGCTGTTCAACAAAGATGTTTAGGGTGTCTGAAGTGTCTGAAATAAGAAAACACTGAATACAAATTAAGTATCCCAAAGAAACAAAATAACTGAAGTATAATTTACCTATATGACAAAATACTATGCAACCATGAAATATGATCTAGAAGACTGTTGAAATGGAAAGATATTCTGATATATTAATAAAACAAAAAAATTAAGACGTTTGTGAACTGCTACATGAAAATATGCATTCCAAATTCTAAGAATAACACAAAATGATAATATCATATGTACTTAGGTGACAAGATTCAAATTACTTTTGTGATTTTGCTTGTAGCTTTCCCGTACTTTTTAAATTTTCCACTTGAAATGCTTTTGTAATAAGAAACGCACAATAGAAACATTACAAATTAATAGAAACTTGCTCACTTTATATGCAAAATGATTCTGTCCATGGTTGCAAAGTGCTTTGTGATACATCTGTGTGCTATATAATTCTTTGATAAGTTAGAATTTATTTCCAAATCAAATATAAAATAATAATGCTCTATTATGATTTGGAATAATTTCTCCAAGCACAGGGAAGAAACAAGAGGTATAAGTGACTTCATCACATCAAAAGCCGGAAGCTTAAAGCCAAGGACACTGACCTCTTCATTCTCCCTTCTGGGTTGCAACCTTTAGACCATGCTGCTTTGTACCCAGATTCCCAATGCCTGCAAAACCCTTTGTGGTATGAAGCCACAGAAAGAAAGAACCCTTGTCTAGCAGCTAAAGGCGATCTGCCAATTTATTTCCATCCTTCATCTAATTCTCAGTTGGCCAGCTAAGTGAAAAAGGTAATCAGAGACAGGGAAGAAGGCCACTGATAAGAATGATAGATAAGAAAATAAAACATTCATAAGAGTCAGTTCTCTGTGTTTCAAACCCATTTGATGTGACTCCCAGTGCGAGTGACTATTTAGGAAATCAACATTGTATGAGAAAAAAAAAAGCAGGTGAAAATAATGACACAGAATGCAGATGTGTATATTATAAAACAAGAAGTATGCTAAGAGGAAAATACAACCACTGAAGGGAGATTTCTTAAGTGGACCTGAGTCTCCCCCATCCCTATAGAAGTAAATATTATCATTCCTTGCCATTTAGGAATTTCTCCCTTATAAAGTTGACCAAATGGGGTATAGGATGTGTGCACCATTTTCCTAGTATGACTTGCATGGGCCAAGGGATTTTGACCTTGTTTACCTTGGTGTTTATTCTAGTATAACATAGCTCACCGGCATTTGGTAAACCTATGTTAAACAGGAATCCCTCCAAAGTGTGAGAAGATATAGTCTTAAAGCTTTTTTTTAAATAAATGTTGGTGCTCAAGTTATGTGGGCTCCAGTAGAGGTCAGCCTCTCACAATTGATTCAAGGACACAGTGAAACCCCTTCTTCTCCACCTTAACACCCCCAAAATTCTCCCCTTCTAGAGGATGGCAGAGTGGGAGAAATACCACAAATAGAAATGCTTACATGATGGCTGGGGACAGTGATTTAACTTCTCTAAATTTGAGTCACTCTATCTGTACAAAGAGAAGTGACGAAAAGAATTCAGGGGTAAATTTCTATTCTAGAATGTCCTGCATTATCACAAAATCCCTACCAGTGAATGCAGTTCACTTGCTTTCTCCCTTCTTCCCTTAAAACCCTTCCACTTTACCATCAGCAGTGAGAGATGTAGATCAGCTTGTGTTCACACAGATGGGCGGGTTCCCAATAGCTCTCCTTTCCTGAAAACTGTTTCTGAAAGGTAGAGAGAATCAGGTGCAGTAAATATGGAAGACAAAGAAAGGAAATGTGGAGAGGCCACAATAGAGTTGTGATGAAAGCAACTTCAGCTTTTCTCAGTATTTGTTCTCAGAACACCCAATTGAGTGAAAATAAATTGAGTGTACAGGAACCAGATGCACATATAGAAGTCCAGTAATTAATTACATAGAATATTATTACAGTCAAAATCACAAAAGACATGAGGACAAGGGTGAGGATCCCACCACCTCTCTCTCTCCCTCTCTCTTTCTCTCTCTTTCTCTCTCTCCCTCTCTCTTTCTCTCTCTCTCTCACACACACACATACACACTCACATGCACACATGCTCACATGACCCCCTCTCCCACACACACATTAAAAACAAGGACTATGAGCATGCATTTCTGATCTCTGTCAAATCTGTCAAGAGAGCAGTGTAACCCTAGGTAATCTGTTTAATTCCACAGGGTCTCATTTCTCCCATCAGTAAATTAGAGACAACAATGACTTATTAATGAATCACTGAAAAGATAAAAATTAATAAATGGGAGACAATGAGTGTGTGTCATGTTTGGGAGCTCATTTCCCAAAAACAGGGCTGTGATTATCTGCATGATCTTGGGAAGGCACTTTCCAAACATCAGGTCTTTTCTTGCCTCTAGAAAGGAGAGCATGGATTTGAAAGACAATACGGAGGGTCCTTCCGGAGCTGACAGCAGCCTGATTTTATGCAGACACCCAACTTCCCCTTGATTCGCTCTACCCAGTAGTCTGGCAACGGGAACGCCGGGACATGGCCCGCAGGTCACAAGCTCAAGTCTGACAGCTGCTTCCACACTGTAAAGCAATAGGACAACATGGCAAAAGAATCCGTGAGAGAAAAAGATTCAATCCAGACCAACGTGAAGGACTTTGTCAAGATCATTTTGAAAATGAAACGTGACTTCCTCTTTTTTTGTTGTTGTTTAAGGTCAAGAAATGAGAAAGGATACCAAGCTGGGCTTAGTCTCTGGAGGCTTCTAGAGGATCACATGTCTCTTCAGAAATGCCATTTTAACTGATGTAAGTGTGAAGGAGTTGGAACCCCAGGTATTAAATTTCTGCTGAAAAATACACATGTTTTTTTGAAAAAAAATAAGAGAAAGAGAGAGAGAGAGAGCTCTTGACCCAGAGAACGGAAAGCCTTTTGGCAAACGGTTCTAAACCTGATAGAGCAGGTATCGGATGCCACTGGCCTTTCAGGGCTCCCTCGTGTTGTAGGTTAGCATGAGATCACACCTGGACACACTGGCTGCAGGGCTGGGGGAGGAGGGGCACACCTGTCTGAGCTCGTCTCACAAATACACACGCATTCTCAGGCCTGGGAACTTTTTCCCCCACAAAGACGTACTTTATGACCACACTTGTATTTTTTTTTTTATGACAAAACAATCCCACATTAGCCTGAGAGGAAGTGGGTCTCAGTAGCCTGGGACACTGGACACCTGGGCTAGCCTAGACCCATCACAGCTGTGTTTACCTACTGGTCTCGCTGTGAGAGGCGAGACTCTGCATCTTTGAGTGAGGCCGAGGGCCTGCCCAGCCAGGGCTCTTCCAGAATCAGCTGTAGTTTGGGGCAAAGAATATTTGACTCACTGCTATGCCCAGGCAATAGCATGGTGTCTGGTCACCATATATCCCTTTGCACTGCCTGGAATTTTATGCAAAGGAAGCCTAGGGCAGCTCTGTTTTGTTGTCTGTTTTTTTTTTTTTTTTTTGCACTTAGCAAAATTATTCTGTGGTGGATCTATGTTGTGTGTATCATCATTTGTTCTTTTTTCTTACTGGATGATATTCCAGTGCATGGATATACCATAATTGGCTCCCATTCACCTGTAGATGGAGAGATCTTTGAATTGTTTTCAGTTTGGGGGTAATTGCAGATAAAGTTATTGTGAATATCTGGATACAGACTGAAAAGGGTTTTAGGTTCTAGTGGGGGGAATGGTCTGGCTGTAACGTTATCTTGCCTCCTGGGGAGTTTTCATCTATCTGGAAGGTGCACCCTGACCTCCTTATGGGGGAGGGGTCATCTCAGTCCCTGCAAGGAGGCTGGGGTGGGGGGAAGGGGGAAGGATGCTGTGTAATAGAGTTGGTCAAGGCCATGCCACTCCCTGGGTGCCAGAAGGAGGCCCCTGAAAGAGTTAGATTATAAATCTTTCTCCCTGAAGAAAGTGCTCACCCATCTTGCCACATTATCTTTTACTATCAAAGAAGGTTTGTTGTTTGCTCTTGCTGTGGTTGACAATATTAGTGCTGAATGGGCAATAACAGATGGCCCCAAACGCAGGAGCTTTCTGTAGCCCTGCCTGAAGACTGACGGTGTGTAAGGGTTTCTGCAGTGGGGCATTGCTGGAGCCTCAACAGTCAGAGAGAGGGTAAGAGAAAGAAGGAGAACTGGGTAGAAATGTGTCTAAGGAACAATCAGACATTCCCTTCTCTTACCATCCACCTCCAACCTGCACAGACAACTCTGCTTCCCTGGCTAAATTAAGAGATTTAGTCTCTAAATGGTTAAATGTAGAATGCAAAAAGAGGAGGTACGCCTACAGGTAAGACTGAACCACTGAAGTATTCCACAAAGTCTGAATAATGATTGGTGGAAAACAGAATGCTACCTTGCCCTAGTTAAAATTCATTTAAAAAAATGTTACCATGTTTACAGTTCCTAGACTGAAAAGAAAAAGTTCTCTCTGACGGTTAGAGAGGTTAGGCACTTGCCTTGCAATGCAGCAAACCCTGGTACTAATCCCCAACACAGCATATGGACCCCTGGGCAATGCTAGGAAATATCCCTCAGCACAGAGTCAGGAATATCTCCTGAGCATTGTCAGATGTGGTCCAAACACACCCACTGCCCCCCAAAATAGTTCTGAGTTGCCTAGCAGGTTCAGGAGAGGAGGAAAGGCAGTGACCAAAATTACCTATGGATTTTGATGCTTCGTTAGCAACAAATTCTGATGAGTGTTACTTGAGCATATTATAGTAAGGCCTGGTAATTAAGAGCTTGCCACATACACAACTCCTCTAGTCAGCCTGCGACTCTTTCATCCTTCAACAGGATGGCTATTGGGAGTATGACATTGGAAGTCAGGCCATAAAAAGCAGGCAGGAATGACCATAAATACAGAAGAAGAAAAAGAAACATTAATGCACTTAATATATGGATCCAGGGGATGGTTTTGGTGGTTAAAATCACCTGCCATGCAAGCCAAGACCATGAGTTTCATCTCTGATGCCACCACATGTGCTAAGCAGGATCTTCAACCCTGGTCTTTAGGATCCCTAGTGTTGTAACAGCATGTGTGTGTGAGAACTGTAACTAAATGTGCCTGACTCCAGCAAGCACCACGACTAAAGGATGGCAGGCACCATCCCCAGGAGTGCCACTTCCAGCAAACATATATGCAAGCACCACAGAAGTCCCTGAAAAGTGCCCAAATTAAAGGATGTGACCCCTGGTAAACACCACAGCCACATGCAGGAGCACAACCAAGGGCGTGTGACACCTGGTCTTCACAATAACAACAGAGTGGAGGGAAGGGGCAGCACATACAATATCACAGGAGAGATATGAGGGAATAAGATAACATCAATGAGACAAGAACAGAGTAGAGTTTTTGAAGTAATATGATTGATAAGGAAAATTTAAAATCTGCATGCAGAAATTTAGAATTTAAAAGAGTCATGATAAAAGGTAGAGAAATCAATCACATAGCAAATTTTACAGGAAGAAAATATATAAAAAACATTATACAAGAATTTAAGAAAATTTGGGGCAGGAGTGATATTACAGCGGGTAAGGGTTCAATCCCCAGCATCCCATATGGTCCCCTGAGCACTTCCAGGAGTAATTCCTAAGTGCAGAGCCAGGAGTAAACCCTGAACATCGCCAGGTGTGACTCAAAAACCCCATAAAAGGAAAAAGAAAAGAACTTAAGAAAATTAGATTATCAATCTAAGAGATAAGTGATATACATAGGATGAGATCTAAAAAAAGGGTAAAAGAGTAATTAAAGAGGCTAAAAAGGAGACACATAAGTCATGTAGTTCCTACAAAGTAAGAGATCTTCCTAAAACTGAATTGAGTTTCTAGATGTAAAGGATTCACTAACACTTAACTAAGTTGTTGAAATAAAAACCCATCCCACAGTAGCTCATGTGACATTCTCTAATGCCAGGTTTTAAAGAAAAATCAAAAACTTTCAGCAGCTCTGGGAACACGACAGTGCCAGCCATTAAGCTAGTGCCTCGTCTCCTCAGGCATCTGATAAATGTGAATGTAAGGGGTAGAAAAAACAAAATGATGTTCTCCAAAGATATCAAGCCTCAATCCCTAGAAAAGAGTAGTTTATTTGGAACAATTAAAAAAAATGGATCTGGGCTAATGTGATCGGTTTAAGGATTTTTGAGATGAGAAGATACTGGGTCATCAGGTGGACCCTGAAGGCAATCCTAGGTTCCTTATAAAAGGGAACCAGAGAAAGATGACATAGACCACGCAGAGGAGAAGACACCAGCGAGGGTGGGACAGATCAGAGTGATGAGAACAGCAGGTAGGGAGAAATGCTGCCAGTAAAACCTCCGGGGCAGGCAATGGGTCTGCAGAGCTCATCAGCTGCTCACTGTAGAGTGGGCACTGATGTGGCACTAATAGCATAATGATTTGGGCCCAACTGCACTGATTTTAGACTTGAGGCTTCCAGAAACATGAAATAATACACTTGCTCAAGTCATACCTGTGTGCCAACTTGGTACAGTACTCCCAGGAAACTAATACAGAGATGCATAGAGAAAGAGATGAGATAGACATAAAGGGAAAAGAGAAAAATAAACATATACCTCTTTAATTGTAGGAAGTGGGTAAATTACCTAAAATGAAAATATTAGAAAATATACATAATAGCAAGCAGTAATTGTGGTTAAAAAATTACTAGAATTAATCAGGGACTGAAAACCATAGTTGAGAGGGTTTGTTAGAAGACCTTCAGTCTTAAGAAACTTTATAAGCCAGGGTTCCAGCCTGCTCTTTGGACCTCGAGCACCCCAGCCGTCCCTCTCCCCTCAGACTACCGCCCTAGTGGCCAGCACGCCACCCCCAAGCACCACAGCCATTGCCTCTTCCATGACAAGTGTGTGTTATTGTGGGGAAAGGGGCGTGGCCTAATCACCAGGGGCGTGGCCTAGGCAAAAGTGGGCATGGCCTCTTTTCGGGCCTGTGGTAGCGGCCGCAGATGTTCTCCTAAAACCCATCAATATGTTGTTTCGTCTCAACCTTCATTACCTATGTCATGTTCAAGAGTAACATCTAGTTATCCATAAACAATAGGACAATAAAACACAAGACTTCACATAAGGATTAGAGGAACATCTGAGCGGGAGGCCATGTTCTAGAAGGGGAAAATAAAAAGGCAAGCACCATTGACCGAGCCCATCCAGAATCCTTTTTCACAACAAGAGGGAACCAGGATACTGATCATCAAGGTCCCTCTTCCATACCACCACAACAACATGAAGAAATAGTGCAAATCCCCACCACAAGGAGAGGACGATGAAAGGAGTCCAGAAACCTCAATAGGCGTTTCCTGCAAACTTTAGCTCTCTGATAAAGACTTCAGAGTTGAAATCCTCAAGATGTTCAATGAACTCAATGGAAAGATTGACAACTTAAAGGAGGACCTGACAGAAACAGTACAACAGACAGCCAAGAAAATACAGGAAGAAATGAGAGCAGAAATAAAAAAAAAACCTACAAAAAGAAATGAAGGATTCATTAGATGAAATAAAAAACTCTGTGGCTGCCCTCAACGATGGAATGACTGCAGTGGAAGACAGAATCAGTGAGCTTGAGGATGAGCTGCAAGAAGCCTACAGGCAACAATAAACAATGGGAAGAGATTTCAAAATAGCTCTAGGGTGACTCAGAGTCCTAGGGGATGTTTTCAAGAGAAACAACATTAGAATAATCGGAGTACCAAAAGGACAGGGAACCAACCCCAAGGAAAAAGCCACAGTCAAACAAATCATTGCTGAAAAGTTCCCAGAGCTGGAGAATGCAGGCATCCAGATTCAAGGCGCCCGAAGGTTGACAACTAAAAGAGACCCTAACAGAAAAACCCCAAGACATATCATAGTTAGAATGATGGACGTCATGGATAGAGACACTATACTGCAAGCAGCAAGGTCGAAGAAGGAAATCTCATACAAAGGAGCACCCCTTAGATTCACAGCAGACCTATCAGAGGAAACTCTCCAAGCCCAAAGGCAGTGGTGGGATATAGTGAAAAAACTCAATGAAATGAACGCTTCACCAAGAATACTTTATCTGGCTAAACTCTCATTCAAACTCGAAAGAATAATACACTATTTTGGGGATAAAAAACAACTCAGGAACTTCATAGACTCAAAACCAAACCTAAAAGGAGGACTAAAGGGGCTAATGTAAGACAAGAAGAACCCCTACAAGCACAACAAACCCTTACAGAAAGATGGCGCAAAATCCCATAACAATAATCTCCCTTAATGTCAATGGTCTAAATACACCAATTAAGAGACACAGAGTGGCAAAATGGATTCAGAGACTGAACCCAACATTTTGCTGTCTGCAAGAAATGCACCTGAATAACCAGAACAAACACAGACTCAAAGTCAAGAGATGGAAAACAATCCTGCAAGAAAACAATTCTCAAAAAAGCTGGGCTGGCCTTACTAGTATCGGACAACATAGATTTCAGGTTGAAAAAGATTAGAAAGGATAGGGAAGGGCATTTTTTATTAATCTAGGGATATGTACAGCAGGAAGAAATCACACTCTAAAATGTGTACGCACCCAGTGAGGGACCAGCCAAATTCCTACAACAACTGCTAACAGACCTTAAGAAGGACAGCTTGAGCAGCACAATAGTTATTGGAGACTTCAACACTGCCCTATCACACCTGGATAGATCAAGAAGATTAAAACCCACCAAGGAAATACTGGCTTTGAAGAAAGAAATAGAAGAGAGAGGGCTAATAGATCTATACATGGCTTTATATCCCCAAAAAACGGAATACACATTCTTTTCCAGTGCACATGGAACATATTCCAGAATAGACCATGTGCTGGACCACATAACATACCTCAACAGAATCAGCAAGATAGACATTGTACCAGCTATCTTTTCAAACCACGATGCACTGAAGATAGAAGTTAATCACATACAGACGCAGAAAACCAAATCAAAGACCTGGAAATTAAACAACTCGATGTTGAACAATGAGTGGGTCAGGAAAGAAATCAAGTAATAAATCAAAAGGTACCCGGAAACAAATGAGAATGAAGACACGAGCTGCCAGAACCTGTGGGACGCAGCTAAAGCCGTGTTAAGGGGAAAATTTATAGCTCTGCCAGCATTCCTCAGGAAGGAAGAAAGGGCCCATATAAAACTTGACTTCACAGCTTAAGATTTTAGAAAAGGATAAACAAAAGGAGCCCAAACCAGGCAGAAGAAAAGAGATAATAAAATTTAGGGCAGAAATGAACGACATGGAAAACCAAAAGACAATCCAAAAGATCAATGAAACTAAGAGCTGGTTCTTCGAGAAAGTAAACAAGATTGATAAACCATTAGCAAGACTCACAAAGAAAGAGAGACAGAGAGCCCTTATAAACAGAATCAGAAATGAAAAGGGGGACATCACAACAGAAACCAAAGAAATTCAAAAGATTATCAGAGACTACTTTGAAAAGCTGTATGCCACGAAACAAGAGAACCTAGAAGAAATGGATAAATTCCTGGATTCCTACAATTTCCCAAGACTGAACCAAGAAGACCAAGAATAACTGAACAGTCCTATTAAGATCAAGGAAATTGAAGCTGTAATCAAAAGTCTTCCCAAAAACAAAAGCCCAGGTCCAGATGGATTCACTAGCGACTTCTTCCAAACATTTAAAGAGGACCTGTTGCCAGTTTTTCTCAAGCTTTTCCAGGAAATTGAAAAAACAGAAACCCTCCCAAACAGTTTCTATGAGGCTCATATCTCCCTAATACCAAAAGCAAACAAAGACACCACAAAAAAAGAAAACTAGAGGCCGATATCTCTGATGAACACGGATGTAAAGATTCTCAACAAAATATTAGCAAACCGAATTCAACAACTCATCAAAAAGATTATAGACCACAACCAAGTGGGATTCATCCCAGGGATGCAAGAATGGTTTAACATTCGGAAATCAATCAACATAATCCATCATATCAACAAAAGAAAAGAACCATATTATTATATCAATAGATGCAGAGAAAGCATTTGAAAAGATCCAGAACCCATTTATGATGAAAACTCTCACTAAAATGGGTATAGAAGTGGCTTTCCTCAATATAGTTAAAGCCATTTACCACAAGCCTACGGCAGGCATCATCCTCAATGGGGAAAAACTAAGAGCCTTCCCTCTGAGATCCAGGGACGAGAAAAGGATGCCCACTCTCTCCACTCCTGTTCAATATAGTACTAGAAGTACTTACAATAGCGGTTAGGCAAGAAAAAGGTATTAAGGGCATTCAGGTAGGAAAGGAAGAAATCAAACTGTCACTATTTGCAGACGATATGATACCATACTTAGAGAACCCTAAAACCTCTACCAAGAAACTCTTAGAAACAATAAACTTGTATAGTAAATTTGCAGGCTATAAAATCAACACCCAAAAGTCCATGGCTTTCCTTTATGCAAATAATGAGAGAGAAGAAAGTGACATAATAAAAGCAATCTCATTCACAATTGTGCCTCAAACGATCAAATACCTCAGAATCAACTTAACTAAGGAGGTAAAGGACTTGTATTATGAAAACTAAAAAATGCTACTTCAGGAAATAAAAGAGGACATGAGGAAATGGAAAGATATCCCCTGCTCATGGTCTGGAAGAATTAATATTATCAAAATGGCAATACTCCCCAAAGCATTGTACAAATTCAATGCGATCCCTATAAAGATACCCTTAACATTCTCCAAAGAAATGGAAGAAGTACTCCTGAAATTTGTATAAAACAATAAGCCCCCACTAATAGCTAAATCAATTCTTGGGAAAAAGAAAATGGGAAGAATCAACCTCCCCAACTTCAATCTCTACTACAAAGCAGTAGTAATTAAAACAGCATGGTACTGGAACAAAGGCAGAGCTGCAGACCAATGGAACAGAGATGAATATTCTGACACACCACTCCAAATATATGATCATCTAATCTTTGATAATGAGCAAGAAATGTGAAGTGGAGCAAGGAAAGCATGTTTAACAAACTGTGCTGGCAAAACTAGACAGCTATATGCAAAAAAAATGGACTCAGATCTCCACCTATCACCATGTACTAAAGTCAGATCAAAATGGATTAAAGACCTCAACATCAGACAAGAATCCCTAAGGTACATTGAAGACAAGGTCGGCAAAACCCTCCACGACATTGTAGCCAGCGGTATCTTCAAAGCTGACACACCACTGGCCAAGCAAGTGAAAACAGAGATAAATAAATGGGACTACCATAAACTAAGAAGCTTCTGCACCTCAAAAGATACAGTGGCCAAAGTACAAAGACGGCCTACAGAATGGGAAAGGATATTTACCCAATACTCAAAACTGCCGACCCGATCAAAAAATGGGGTGATGAACAGAAACTTCCCCAAAGAAGAAATCCGAATGGCACATGAGAAAATACTAGACATCACTAATCATCAGGAAGATGCAGACCAAAACAACAATGAGATACCATCTCACACCACAGAGACTGGCCCACATCCAGTTGGCATGGATGTGGGGAGAAAGGGACTCTTCTTCACTGCTCGTGGGAATGCCGACTTGTTCAGCCCTTTTGGAAAACAATATGGACGATTCTCAAAAAATTAGAAATTGAGCTCCCATTTGACCCAGCAATAATTCCCAGGATATATTCTCCTGGGAATATATCCCAGAGAGGCAAAAAGGTATAGTAGAAATGACATTTGCATTTCTATGTTCATTGTAGCACTGCAACAATAGCCACAATATGGGAAAAACCGGAGTGCCCCAAAACAGATGACTGGTTAAAGAAATTTTAATATATCTACACAATGGAATACTATGCAGCTGTTAGAAAAGATGAAGTCATGAAATTTACATATAAGTGGATCAACATGGAAAGTATCATGTTGAGTGAAATGAGTCAGAAAGAAAGAGACAGACACAGAAAGATTGCACTCATATGTGGAATATGAAGTAGCAGAGAGGTACGAGCTGGCAATGATGCAACTTTTGGCAGAAATTTCTCTGGACTTAGTTACTAAAATACTAAAATACAGAAATCCAAAACCCCGAGGCCGCTATTGTGGCCACACGACCTCATATCTCTTCATTCTCAGCAATGGAAAACAAATTATCAGAAGCTTCATTTCCAGCAGGTCTGACTTTGGGGGGGGGGGGGAATCTCCAAACAATAATAGTGAGTTTTTTGTTGAAATATTGAATGTAATCAAAGTAAAGAGAAAGCAAAGTGAAATTTATCAGCTACACAGGCGGGGTGGAGGGCTGGGGGGGTAGGGGGCGGGGGGGAGTTTTACTGTGGTTCTTGGTGGTGGAATATGTGCACTGGTGAAGGGATGGGTGCTTGAGCATTGTGTAACTGAGACTTAAGCCTGAAAGCTTTGTAACTTTCCACATGGTGATTCAATAAAAAATAAAGAAATAAAGAAATAAAATAAAATGTAAAAAAAACTATAAGCCAGGAAATGCAACTTATATTAACTTGAGAAGATACTTCTGTAGTGCTGGAGCTATAGAATAGCAGGTAGGGCACTTCCCTTGCACACAACTGATCCGGGTTTTATACCTGGTACTACATATGGTCACGGGGATGAGTAGTCCCTGAGTTCAGAGCCAGGAGTTGGCCCTGAGCACAGTTGGGTGTGCACCTCCCTCCAAAAAATAAAAAGTTTGAGAATGAAATTTGATTACTCCTATTTCTCTAAATAATTTTGAAAGCTTTACTCTGTTTGTGTTTATTTGTTATTTGTTTGGGGCCACAGACCATTGTGATCTGGGACTTACACCTGGAGGGCTTGGTGGAGCGTAAGTGTTGCTGGGGATTGAACCCAGTTTGCCCATGCAAGGGAAGTGCCCTCCCCACTGCTCTATAGGTCTGGATGTAATCAAGAGGGGAGATATAAGGAGAACCCAAGTCAGGGTGAGACAGAAAGGGAGCTTTCCCCGCACACACTCAGCAAAAGGCTCTTCACACCCGCCTACAAGACCATTAGGGTCTGAGCTATAGACGAGGAGATTTTTGTGCTTCAGGGGAGGAAGTTACCTCCCTCCAAGGTCACACTGCTCAGTCTGCCCGGATCTGGGGCTACTTTCCCCTTATATACCTTGCACCTGAGCTGTGGCTTCTCCAAAATCACCTGCTAAAGAAGTAATAAAGAAGGAGACCCCTGCCTGAGGGAATGATCCAGGCCTCCAGGAAGTTGCAGAGCTTGAGTTTTAGAAATATAGAGAGAATATGGGTTCCTGGGAATTTTTACTATTTAGTTTCATAGGGGAAATGGGGAAAATTTCTGTATTTTCAACATCTCTCTCCTATGAAGAACTATATTTACATACATCACTGTATCACTGTATCACTGTCATCCCATTGCTCATCGATTTGCTCAAGCGGGCACCAGTAACATCTCCATTGTGAGACTTGTTGTTACTGTGTTCAGCATATCGAATACGCCACAGGTAACTTGCCAGGCTCTGTCGTGCGGGCGAGATACTCTTGGTAGCTTGCCGGGCTCTCCGAGAGGGATGGAGGAATTGAACTCAGGTCGTCCGTGTGCAAGGCAAACGCCCTACCCGCTGTGCTATCGCTCTGTCTCCTAAATGCGAATGGCCATTCTTTTCATAATTCCTATTTTACCCAAGAGCTAAGGTTTTGAGTAATCAAGTTATTAATGTAAATAGTTGAAGCATGTATATGGGGAGCTTGTTGTTGTTTGTTTGTTTGTTTGTTTTAGGGCCACATTTGGCAGTGCGAAGGGCTTACTCTTGGCTTTGAGCTCAGGAATCACTCCTAGCAGGCTCATGGGACCATAGGACCCAGGACTGAGCCTGGATCGGCCATGTGCAAGGCAAACACCCTACCCACTGTACTGTCGCTCAGACCCCTAGACATGGATTTTTGAACCCAGGCCTGCAACCGCAGCCCTGCTCTTTTATCTCACCAGGTACCTCATAAACACTTGCTGAATTGAACTAAGCTAAAATCCTTGCAGCAACGCTTGCTCTGTGGTTCGGAGGGACGGCAACGGGCCAACTCCGATAGCTGAAGGAAATGAGCTGGAAAGAAACATAGGGTTCCAGAGAATTCAGAGTCAAAAATTGGAAGTTGGCTATCTTGCCAACGCCTTTCATTTACCCAAGCCCCGAGGAAATCTGGAGCTTCAAAATGACCTCCCCCCACACACAAAAAAAAAAAGTGATTTTTGTTCAAGATTTTACAGCAAGCAAAGTCCAACTGGGAGCAGGCCCTCTGGCTGTAAGCATTGAATCAGAGCCAAAAGAAAAATAGAAAAAATCTCCATCAGGCTATCCACCCATTTAAACCCGATCTGCCAAACCCTGGCTCCTTCTCTACCCCTCCACTTCCAATTAACAGCTATGTTCCCAGCTACCGACATGCTGAATCACCTCCAGTGCCACAGCGAGGGCTCATAACACTTTGTGCTCATCTAATCCTCTAACAGCCTGAAGCGATATCCGTGTCACAGTAGCAATTCGCTCCCAAATTGGAACTTTATTATTTGACTGTACCAAATTCAGCAGGGTTCCTGAAGCAACAGCGAGGCTGCTGTTAACCCCTTCCTATCCCCTGTACACTGCCTGCCATCAGAAAATATAACTTCCCCTCTAGGTTCAGATTTTTGAGCAAAGCTCACAAAGCCTCCGGCACTAATGTGTGTGCATATTCAGTACAGAAGGCCAGCGGCAGGCAGAATGTCCAATGTAGCCAAAAAACAAGTTCAATGTCCAACAGTCTAGTCTCACCATTTTTTATTAGCTACATAGCCCTGGGGGAAAAATCCCCTTATTTCTCTGAGACTCGTTTATTGCCTAGGAACTCACCAAATTCTCCCCAAAAGGAAATGCAGAAGACACATAAGGAGAACATGTAGGTGGACGGCCCAGTACTTACCCTAGCACCTAAGTGATCTTTGAATACCAATTTCTTCCCATTCTCGCGTCACTTTCATGTCCATATGGAATACTGTCATTTTATTTATTTGTTCCTTGTGGAAATCATTCCTAAAAAGAAGAGAAACTTGTTAACTCCAGGTCTGAGTGATCCTTTTTTTAGCTGAGCAGCTCTTTCAATCAAATAGCATCTACTCTAGAAGGTGGGGCAAATTTGAAACCTGCCAAACTGAGTCTGTGATGGGAATGACACCTGGGTCTTGGAGCCCGTAGAGGACAGATACTGAGGACATAGGAAATCCCCGATAAAAGATCTGAGAAAGGAAAAAAAAATAGCTTTGTCATTGGCCTCCTTTTGCCTGGATACAGCTAGTGTTGTATCCTAGCTGATGGTAAATTGGCATACATTCTCACAAGCTTAGCAGTGAGATAATTCAACAGAGAAGCATGTTAGCTGTTTTATGTTTTTCAAATGAATCGTTGGGCAACACAAATATAGAATGAAAGTAATATGAGGCCACAAGGAAACTCAGTCCCCCAGCTACTTCATCCACCCAAATGGGAATTGATGCCACTGGGTGCCGGGGGGCGGGGCTATGGGGGATGGGTGGAGATAAAGCAACTTGCTACAGTGAAAGAAGGTTGAGAGAAGCTGGAAGAGAATTCATCTTCCCCGTCTCTTAATTCGCCCTGAAAAATGTCTTCTTTCTAACCAGAAATACAAAGGATAAAAAAATTCTCCTGCTGAGAACCACAGAATGCAAAGCAATTTAGGGAGGTTTCCCCTGGGTCCCAAGCAGCTGCAGCCGGCATTGGACAGCAAGTGGAGAAGAAATGAACAGCCCTAAAGCTGGAAATGCACAGAGCACTGTAGCTGCCTAGAGCATCTGCAGTGTCTAGACAAACTGTTAGCATTGTTACTAAGAAGAACTAACATTTCCAAAGACCATGCTGATGACAAACAGCGTGTCGCATCATTTATTCATCACAACTCTCTTGTAAACTTAGCGCTATTTTTATGTGCATTTCAGAAATGAAAAGATAGGGGAATACAAAAAAGCCACTTGATTATTCTTAAATATTCAGCAAATAGTATTGCTAGATAAAGGCAATAGGCAACCCAGGGTATCCTTAGGACCCAGAGTTCTATACAATTTAAATTACGGGCCCTTGAATATGTCCTTATTTCATACATACCCCAGATCTTGGAAACCACCATTCCGACAGATTTTATTGTGTTTTCTTAGCACAAATAACAACAACAACAACAAAAATAATAATAGACAGAAGGAAACTATTGGAAATGATGGGCATATATGGTGGTGTAGATTTGGGAGATGGCTTCATGGATGTATACTGATCTCCAAACTCATTCAATATGTTTAAATTTTGTTGTGTCAATCACATAGTTTAAAGATACAAACAAACAGGGTCCGTGAACACTCGCCTTGCTTGCACTCAACCTGGGTTCAGTCCCTGACACCACATATTGGGACCCTGTCCCATCACTGCCAGGAGTTATTCCTGAAACCAGTGCTAGGAGTGGACCTACCAGGTATAGTCACCCCCACAAAAAAAATACAGTTCATAAATATAGTTTTATACTTACATCGCTGGAGCGATAGCACAGCAGGTAGGGTGTTTGCCTTGCACATGACTGGCCCGGGTTCGATTCCTCCGTCCCTCTTGGAGAGCCCAGCAAGCTACCGAGAGTATCCTGCATGCACGGCAGAGCCTGGCAAGCTACCCGTGGCGTATTCATATGCCAAAAACAGTAACAAGTCTCACTTGGAGACGTTACTGGTGCCAACTCGAGCAAATCGATGAACAACGGGATGACAGTGATGACAGTGATACATACATAGTTTATAAATATATAATTTGCATAGTTAGTTTATTCTTATATACGTAGTCATAAAGTTTTTGTAGAATATCACAACATTCAAGCCCAGATTACCTGACTTCAAAACTTCCATTTAGATTATTTCTATATCTAAAATGAGAAAGATTCGTATTGAGATGATTTAAATAAAAATCCTAATTTAAAATATTAAATACCCTAGCAAGCTTTCCTAGAACCCAGACTATCATGGTCTCTGGAGAAACTGGAGTCAGAGTGATAGGCAACAGGTAGGGTGTTGACCTTGCATTAGGCTGACCCAGGTTCCATCCCTGGCATCCCATATGGCTTCCTGAACACTTCCAGGAGTAATACTTGAGTTAAGAGCCAGGAATAATGTCTGAGCACTCTCAGGTGTGTACCTGTATTTTAACAAAATAAAACAACAAAAAAGAATAGCAAACACAAACACTGTCATCACTGTTATCTCGTTGCTCATCGATTTGCTTGAGCAGGCACTAGTAATGTCTCCATTGTGAGACTTCTTGTTACTGTTTTTGGCATATCAATTACACCATGGATAGCTTGCCAGGCTCTGCTGTATGGATGGGATACTCTCGATAGCTTGCCAGATTCTCCGAGAGGGAAGGAGGAATCAAACCTGGGTTGGCTGCGTGCAAGGCAAATGCCCGACCCGCTGTGCTATCGCTCCAGTCCTATCTTCACTGCTCATTAAAAATCACAGAGCATTTTGGCATAGTTAAAGAAATGATCGTCAAAAAATATTAGATATTTCAGGAAGGTAGTTAAGGAAACAATGTACCAATTCTAACAAAATCTTCTGCTAAAGTGAGGCAAGAAAATATCCTCCCTCTTTCTAATGGGTGGCAGCATGTCACAGAGATGATTCCAGTAAATAACTCAAGTATTTTTATTTTCAGGACACATTATAGAGCTGCTCTAACAAAACACCAGGATCTTTGTTCCAATTATTTGTCTAGAATTTTGTTTCCAATCATCTGTGGTTGGCAGAGATACAGGTGCAAGACAATCTATAACCATGGCTGGAAGTTTGATGAACAGGCACTTTAAAGAATATCAAGAAATTGTTAAAGAAACTTTGGTACACCTACACAAAGGAATACTATGTGACTGTTAGGAAAGATGAAGCCATGAAATTTGCTTTTAAGTGGACAGATATGGAGAGTATTATGCTAAGTAACATGAGTCAGAAAGAAAGGGACAGATATAGAAGGACTGCACTCATTTGTGGAATATAAAATATCATAATATTAGACTAACACCCAAAGACAGTAGAGACAGGGCCAGGAAGATTGTTCCATGGTTGGAAGCCTGCTTTATGAGCTGGGGGAGAAGGCAGCTAGTATAGAGAAGGGATTACTAAATCAATGATGGTTGGAGGGATAGCTTAGGATGGGAGATGTGTGCTGAAAGTAGATAAAGGACCAAATATGATGCTTCTCAGTATCTGTATTGCAAAACATAATGCCCATAAGTAGAGAAAGAATAAGAGGGAAACTATCTGCCATAAAAATGGGGGGACATTCGAGGAGGAAGGGATAACGGGGACATTGGTGGTGGAAAATGTATACTGGTGGAGGGATGGGTGTTCCATCATTGTATGACTGAAACTCAAACACAAAAGCTTTGTAAGTATAGTTCATGCTGGTTCAATAAAAATAAATAAATAAATAAATAAATAAATAAATAAATGTAAATAAAGTAAAACTTCTGCCTAGTCAAAAAAAAAAAAAAGAAAAGAATATCAAGAACACTTTGGAATTCATTGTTCTTCCCAACTAGAGTTTCCATGAAGTTTCTCTTCCTGTGATAGAGAAATAAAAGGTGTGGAGAATCCAGAGACATGTACAAATGTAGAGCACTAAACACTCTGTGTAGAATATCAAAGAGAAATGTGCATAGTCATTCCACAGTAATTAGTGAGAAAATCATGGTATATGGAAAGTATGGTGAGTAAGTCAATTAAAGTGACTTAATCACTGTATCACTGACACATCCCATTGCTCATCAATTTGGTCGAGGGGACACCAGTAACATCTCCATTGTGAGATTTGTTGTTACTGTTTTTGGCATATCGAATATGTCACAGAGAGCTTGCCAGGCTCTGCCGTGCAGGCGAGATACTCTCGGTGGTAGCTGGCCAGGCTCTCCGAGGGGACAGAGTAATCAAACCTGGGTCAGCCCACATGAAAGTCAAATGCCCTACCCACTGTGCTAGCACTCCAGCCGTGACTTAATAGTCAAAGTTAAAATTGATTTAATATTTATATTGGTTATACTGCTCTCTCACATTGTTAAAAATTTGGTAACAGAGGAAGAGAAATAAGATAGGTAGAGCAATCTAAAAACTATTGTCTTAGACACTCATAGTTAAAAAATTCCCAATGGAAGAGGAATAGAATCCCATTCTGCTCATTGTCAATTTACATATTGTTATGCTTGAATTAACTATATACCAAATCATTTATAGATCCAATTTCAGTGTATCTCAAATCATCTCATTTAATCACTTTGCACTTAATTGAAAGCACTCATTATCAACATGGATGTGGATATAGATATGTGTAGGATAACATTGCCACAGGCAATTTAGGTTTATTAGGGTTACTTCCATCACAGTGCTTCTATTCCTCTGTGTTTATTTGTAACTTCTTTATTTGTGCTCTGTTGACTTGTAAATATTATTTTTCTCTTCTCCTTAAGTCCTTTGCATAGTTATTCCAAGCAATGTCCTTTTTGTATGGGCACAGGAAGGCAGTAAATGCTATGCTTTTGTAATGTGGGAGTCAATTGATTCTAGATGATATTTTCCTCCTGGGCATCTGTTCTCTCGACCTAAGCCTCAGCTGCCCTTACTTCCTAGCACCCCCAAAAGCAGGGTCCCTATGAGGGACTGGATAGACCCAGGGCAAGCGGTAAGCTATATGCTATCCTGACATCAAGATGGGCCTGGCCAAAGTACTTAATGCTTAACTATAAGTAAAGAGCTTGGTCATAGACAGATGCTGTCATGATCCGAAAAGTAATAACTAGATTCGAACCCTGCTAGGGTTAGAAATGATTAATCTGGCCTGAGAACTGTATTCTGAGTCTGTGGCAAGATGTTCCAGGGAGAGCTGCCCAACAAGCCTCAAAGTATCTCTTACTGTGCCCATGCAAAAATAACTAATATTAAGATGCTAATTAAGATGCTAGGAGGAGAGGAATACCCCCAGGTGGTGTTTCTGCCCCTGAGCATGATGGGCAGTCAGGAAGAGCTTTCTTATGTTGATTTGCTACCAGACTGGGTGTAGTGTAGGCCCAGAGGGCAAGTGGAGAGACACAAGTTGGGGTGGAGAGACGATTGGGAGAGAAGCAGAATCCAGAGATCTGGGATCGAGGAATGACGCGCTAGAAAGAAAGAGCACTGGGGGAGAGAGATGAGAGAGTTGGGAGAGAGAGTGAGGGAGTCATGGGGCAGGGGGGCAAGGGGGAGGGAAGCGGTCAAAGTCGGAGTCAGAATCCAGAGAGGAGAGAGAGCCCAGGCTGCGAGATGGAGCTCGGAGAGACAGGAGGAGAAGGGAATGAGGGGCAGTGTGAGACTAGAATGGGGGGCTCAGAGAAACTGGAACAGGTGCGTGGAGAGAATGGAAGAAATGGCAACTGAGCAATCAACTGGCTTGGCCTTTGTTTCCTCCTCCGTCTGCCCCATGCCTGGGCCGCTCCGGCTGGGCAAGCGGTCCGGGACCACCCCTGAATCAGGGTGCTGATGGGGAGATTTTTACAGATATGCATATAGATGCAGTTATAGATACAGATAACACAGACACAGATTCAGACACACACACACATAGAAATACAGATGATAAATTCTAGTTATCAAACTAAAACGCTAGTTATCAAATTGGGAACTCTAAGAATTCAGAGCACCTTGCACACTTTTGACTCTGCAAGTCTTCTTGAGGTCTGGTGTGTGTTTGATTATACAGGTGCAAATACTAACAAGAGCCCATCACCTAACAGAAGACTAAGGAAGAGGAACAGAAATTAAACCACTTTAACCATCAACTAGATCTCACAACAATTCTTTTTTTTCCCTTATAATGACCCCAGATACACACACAAAATAAATACACACTATTGTATCCACACTACTGAACAATTCTAGATTATTTTTCTCCTAATATATCACCCAAGCAGACAGAGAAATGGGTTAAAGGGCTGGAACATATGATTACAGCATACAGGAGCTCTGGATTTGAGCCTTGATACCACATGGTCCCCTAAGCATTGACAGTAATACCACCCAAACTAATATAATACCCTTATTACTCTCCCAAACAGCACTGTAGCACTGTAGCACTGTCGTCCTGTTGTTCATTGATTTGCTCAAGCAGGCACCAGTAACGTCTCCATTATGAGACTTGTTGTAACTGTTTTTGGCATATTGAATAAGCCACGGGGAGCTTGCCAGGCTCTGCTGTGCGGGCGAGATACTCTCGGTAGCTTGCCGGGCTCTCTGAGAGGGATGGAGGAATCAAACCTGGGTTGGCCACGTGCGAGGCAAATGCCCTACCTGCTGTGCTACTGCTCAGAATTATAAAGTATAATACATTAAAATATTGATAATAAAAATAAGTTTATGAAAGTATTCAACAATCTATCCCACCCATGGACAATTCAGGCCTATGGACAATCAAGGCTCTTGCCTAAGCTCACAGACAGAAGAAAGAAATCTCAGTAAACACAAATTCCTTTTAATGGGTTCTACATAGCTTGTGTGTAAATAAAGACTGATAAATCAGGGTCATGAAATTTTATTCAGAGCTGAAAAGAAATAAACTTTCAAGTTACAAAAAGATGGGAGAACTTAAATGCATATTTCCAAGTGAAAAAACACCAATCTTGGATGGTAACACAAGGTATGATTCCAACAATATGATGTTTTGGAAAAGGCAAAACAATGAAGAAAGTAAAGAGGTCAATGGTTTCCAGGCATTGTGGATAAGGGGCATAATCATTAGGTAGAATACAGATTTATCTTATTATTATAGTTTAGGTAATAGGGTAATAATAGGCTTCACGTTTATAATATTGATGTACAAAGCTACTGCACATGGTCACCACCAGTGTGTCCTCATGTCACCTCTAATCCTACATTCCTCCCCTTCCACCCCTCCCCCATTATTTATTAACTGACAGTTATGTTTCTAGTGCAAACTGTTCCTCCATTTGCACCACCCATGTGCTTGAGACCTTTCACCTCTATTCCTATCTAACTTCCAGTTCAACCTATTCATTCCCCTCATCCCTTTCCACTTAACACAGTCTCTCAAGTCTGTATTTCAGTATCCAAAGCTTATCACTGATCACTATGTACATAACCTTGGTTTATTTCTTTATGTTCCACAGATGAGTGATATCAACCTACATTTGTCTTCTAACTCTGTCTTATTTTGCTTAGCCTGGTACACTCCAATTCTACTCAAGTTGCATTCTTTTATTTTTTCTATTGGTTGTGTAGTATTCTATAGTATGTATGTATATGTAGTACAATTTCCTTATTTAGTAATCTGTTGGTCATTTGGGTTGCTCCCTCCCCTAGTTATTGTAGTAAGAGTTGCAAAGATTATTGGTGTACATATATCTTTTAGAATCAATGGTTTTGTAGTTGGAGGTAGATAGCAAGTGGGATGGTTAGATTAAGTGGGAGTTCCATTCTTACTGTTTGTGAAAGACATTGTGCACACATTGTTTTACTTAGACACTAGAACAAATGACATTCCCACCAGCACATAATATTTAGGACTTTTTTCTTTGTTATTTTTGCTTTTGTTTTGATACCACAGCTGATAGTTCTCAGGGTTTTCTCCTAAAGAAACTCAGGGATCACTTCTGGAGGTACTGGGGGTACATACATGGTGTTGGCAATTGAAACTGAGTCAACCATGTGCTAGGCTAGTGTCTTCCTCACTGCATTAGCTCTCGAGCTTCAGAACAGACTATTTCTAAGGCAGAAAAGCTACTTTGAATGATACTCTAAAAGCGACAATATCTCATACATTTATCTAAACTCAAAATATGTTCAACACCAATAATAAGCCTAATATAGACGAAGTACCTGGGTGATGTCAAGGAAAATTTGCAAATTGTAGAAATTTTACCTCTCAGTTGGGATTTATTGATCACAGATAAGGATATGCATGGCTGGTGGCAGGATATATATGGTTAATTTTTGTACCTTCTCAATTTTTTTTTATCAACCTAAACTTTCCCTGAAAATAGTCTTCTTAAAAGAAAGTTGTTGGAAGAGAAGGAAACAGGTTGGAAACCAAGATGTAGCTAAGGAAGAGTATTTTAGGAGGATAAAATGGGTATTTCTATCCTGAATTTCACTGTACTTTATGAAATGTGAATTTCTATACCAAAGTCACTAATCTTATATATGATGTCTCCTTTTTGCTATTTAAGAGTACAGCCCTTATTTTAGGTGTTTCTGTTAGAAGTCTCTGATTTTAACATAATTATATTGGAAACGATATAATCTGTATCCAAAGGTAAGCTAAATAAAGGATTATTTAATTTAAAAGAAAACTGATAGCTTTGTGAACTCTCATCATGGCATACCGTGGCCAAGGCCAGAAAGTGCAGAAAGTGATGGTGCAGTCCATCAACCTCATCCTCAGATACTTGCAAAATAGATCTCGGATTCGGGTGTGGCTTTAGGAGCAAGTGAATATGAGGAGAGAGGGCTGCATCTGTTAGGGCGCGGATCGAGATCTCCCTATAACGACAAAGAGACTCCAGAGACTGCAAACAGCAAGCAGGGTTTATTGAAGACTGGCTAGCCAGGGTCCAGCCGCCTACGCGGACACACAGGTCCAGCAGGTTGGGCAAAAAACCCCGAGCTTCTTCAAAGGAGATCTTATATAGGCCTTCCCCGGCCGTTACAGCAGAGCCCGCGCATTTCGTAGCCAATAGAGTTGTAATATTACAAACTTTCTTAACCAATCCATTTAAAAGGACATCACTCCTTAGCCTATGGTTTTAGAGATCAGTATTCGCGCCAATATTCAGGAATGTCCTGGTTCTGGGGGCAGTCCTGGGTCTTGTGATATGGGTTGTGTGATATGGGTCTGGTTATCTGGTCTGACCACCACCCTTCTTGCGACCCAGGGTGCCTGTATCCAAATTCCTTGCTCAGGGACAGATAGACAAGTTATTCTATAATGAGGGCTCCTGTGAAAAGAGTCTTAAGAAAGCTAAATAGATTCCTGTGGTCTGTCCTGGGCCAGTTCCTCACACATCACTGGCTTTGATGAGTATGTAAAGCTTGTGTTAGATGATGCAGAAGAGATTCACTCAAAAACAAAGTCAAGAAAACAACCAGGTCGGATCATGCTAAAAGGAGATAATATAACTCTGCTCCATGTGTCTCCAACTAGAAACCATGGCTGAAGGGAGAAATCGTTGAGAAGGTGCTACAGTTTGATTTTTAGGTGTTTCTTTGGGGAAGGTAATTATAAAACATTTGTTCTTGTTGTTTGGATCACTGTTATATTAATATCCAATAACAATAAGTGCTGGGAGAATGTTTCTATTCAATAAATAAATAAATAAAAGAAAAGTGATAGATCCTAAATATCATGCTGAATGGTAACTGCTGGTTAAATTAGTCATGTGTGAAGTTATTCCAGAATTTCCCCAAATTCACAATTGAAAAAACCTTTTAAAGGTACAAGAATTTGACATCAGGATGATAGTTTTGGGTAAAGAAATTTTTTGCAGCTTTGCAAAAGATATAATTCAATCCAAGAAGCTATTGGGAAAAAAAATGCAACTAGGACTAGCTCTAACAGTTGTATCAAGCTGGTTATCATTGAATTACCAAAACCTTTTTGCTAACTGTTTTCTAGAAAAGAAGACAAACTGAGACTTTTTCACTGGAGTCAGTTTCCTTACTCTTGAAATTGTTAAGTAAGCAAGAAAGGTTTCAGTAAACATAGCAAGCTTTCATCCACCTGAGTATTCTAATGCTGATTAATCACAACAGCTGTATTACTCCTTCCTCTGAACTTATCTAGTACTTAATGTCTATAACACTCATTTGATATTTAATTCACACTCTACCGGCAGTATTTTTTTATTGAATCACCGTGAGATACAGTCACAAAGCTTTCGTGATTGAGTTTTAGTAATGCAAAGATCAAACACCCATCCATCCACCAGTGTACATTTTCCAACACCAATGTCCCCAGTATCCCACCCACACCCACACCCCACCCCAACCCCTGCTTCTATGGCAGACAATCTCCTTCTTATTCTCTCTCTCTCTCCCTCTCTCTCTCTCTCTCTCTCTCTCTCTCTCTCTCTCTCTCTCTCTCTCTCTCTCTCTCTCTCTCTCTCTCTCTCTCTCTTTCTCTTGATTTTTGGGCATTATGGTTTGCAATACAGTCCTTTATCTATCTTAAGCACACACCTCCCATCCCGGGCGATCCCTCCAGCCCATTACTGACTTAGTGATCCCTTCTCAATCCCAGCTGTGTTCTCCCCCAACTCATAAAGCAGGCTTCCAACCATGACGCAATCTTCCTGGCCCTTGTCTCTTCTGTCCTTGTGTATTAGTCTCATATTGTTATTTTATTTCCACAAATGAGTGTAGTCATTCTATATCTGTCCCTCTCTTTCTGACTCATTTCACTTAGCATGGTACTCTCTATGTCCATCCACTTATAATCAAATTTCATGACTACGTCTTTCCTAACAGCTGCATCATAATCCATTGTGTAGATATACCTAGGTTTTTTTTAGCCAGTCATGTGTTCTCGGGCGCGTGGGTTGTTTCCATATTCTGGCAATTATGAACAGTGCTGCAATGAACATACAGGTGCAGGTGTCATTTCTACTGTGCTTTTTTGGTACCCCCTGGATATATTCCCAGAAGTGGTATTACCTGGTCATATGGAAGCTCAATTTCTAGCTTTTTGAGAAATTCCCTATTGCTTTCCAGAAAGGCTGGACCAGTCGGTATTCACACCAACAATGAGAGCCCTTTTCTCCCGACATATGTGCCAGCACTGGTTGTTCTTGTTCTTTTTGATGTGTGCCAATCTCCCTGGTGTAAAATGATATCTCATTGTTTTGATTTGCAGCTCCCTGATGATTAGGGATGTAAAGCATTTTTCTCATGTGCCTTTTGGCCATTTGTATTTCTTTTATTTGGGGGAGGGAGTTTCTGTTCATTTCTTCTTGCCATTTTTTGATGGGGTTGGAGGGTTTTTTCTTGTACAGTTCTAATATTTTATATATGCCGTATATTAGTCCCTTATCTGATAGGTATTGGGTAAATATTTTTTACCATTCAGTGGCCTTTCTCTGTATTTTGGTCACTGTTTCTTTTGAGGTGCTGAAGCTTCTTAGTTTAATGTAGTCCCATTTGTTTATGCTTGTTTTCACTTGCGTGGGCAGTGGTGTTTCATCCTTAAAGATGTCTTTAGCTTCAATGTCATGGAGGGGTCTGCCTACATTTTCCTCCATGTACCTGATGGATTAAGGTCTGATATTGAGGTCTTTAATCCACTTTGATCTGACTTTTGTGCCTGGCATTAGACAGAGGTCAGAGGTTTGTTTGTTTGTTTTGGTTTGTTTGTTTGTTTGCAAACAGGTGTCTAGTTTTCCCAGAACCACTTGTTGAAGGGTGGAAGTATTTTAAAACACATTATTTTTTTGGCCTAAGTTCTAAGCTATTTGAGGACAATATATATTATTGAGGACCTACATGTTATCTTCCAACGCCTCTGGCAGTTTTCAGAGCACTTGGCAGCAACTCCACCCACATTAGTTACAAGGTTGTTTAATGATAAAAAGTTAATACAACTACTCAGAGGTGAGATTGATTCAGAGCTGGTAGTATGGAGTTCTCACAAGCTTTAATGAATAGGTGAGGCTCAAATGACTATTCAAACTGGTAGCTGCTAGCCAAAGCTCAAAGATCATGAATGCAACTGATAAAATAGTTTATTTCATTGTATTTTAGCTAACTTAAAATTTAGTATTTACAAGTAATTAGGGGCTTATTATTAATAAATATTAGAATGGGGGGGTTGGAACTGGTCAGGTCCCATCTAGTACCATAAATAAGAGACTGCATGTGCACCAAATAAAGAACAATTAACTTTCTTTCAGAAGTCTGTGGGATTTAGCAAGGTAGATAACACTGAAATTGCATTTTAAGCAACAAATGAAATCTCACCAGTGAAATACAATAAGGCATTCATGAATAAATCTCAGAGAAAAGATTTAAACCTACAATTACAATTTTAATTCCAACACCCAATTACAGCATATATTACATGAGAAGGTGGTTGGTTTCCCACAGTTACCAAGCAACTCTGTGACATCAATTAAGTGTCCTACATTTCTGATATTATCTTCATGGAGAATGTCAGATTTCACAGGTTAAATTCTCAGTTTGAGAAGACATCTGCTTCCGCTGCAATTAAGAACAAATCTCAAGTCCAAGTTTGAACCAGGGCCTCTGACCTTTCAACATTGAGGCTCAAATAACGTCTTCCACAGAGTTAATTTTCCTTTCAATGGTAGCTTACAGAACTCAGAGAAACATTTATTAGATTTTAAATCTATTATAGTTCAGCAACAACCAGATGGAAGAACTGCATAGTCTATGCCTGGGTCAAGAATATAGATATGTCTACTTCAAGTGTACCATTTGGCTTCGATCTCTATGTGGTTACTAAGGAAGAATGTCTCCCAACCCAGGACCTTATGGATGTCCATAACATCTAAGCATGACTGATTAAATCATTGGCCCTGAGGGAGTAAATTCAACTGACAGCCTTCACTCATCACTGGAAGTAGGAATGGGAGTAGAACTAAACTACCAGACCTCTAATCACATGGTTGGTTCCACTGACAAGCAGCTCCATCCATAGATGACTCTTGAAAGTTACCACATTAACATCAAAACACTTTGGACCCAGGTCACCAACCTTCTTTCTATACTGAGTCAACTTAGATTTACAAAACAAGATAGATTCTAATAAACCATCCTGATGAAAGCCTCCGTCTACAAATTCAACCTTACTTACCTACTCAAATAAGTCAGGCACCAAAATGTTGAAACTTCAAGTCTCTTTTATCCTGATCCCTTAATAATCAAAAGAATGCTACTAAAACCAATTTTTCCTTTCTTTCCTCTGATCTTTCTTAACTGCCCTTTTATTCAGCAGTTCTCAATAACAAGCAATCCTTTGAGAGGACCTATGATGTCAAAATTATTTTAATCATATCATTAGAATGCTATGCCCCCTTTTACTCTTTTTCTCACAATGTCTATAAATGGGGATAGAGCCATAGCACAGCGGGTAGGGCATTTGCCTTGCACACAGCCGACCCAGGTTCGATTTCACTCCCCTCTCAGAGAGCCTGGCAAGCTACAGAGAGTATCTCGCCCGCACAGCAGAGCCTGGCAAGCTACCCATGGCGTATTAGATATGCCAAAAACAGTAACAACAAGTCTCACAAAGGAGACGTTACTGGTTCCCACTCAAGCAAGTCAATGAGCAATGGGATGACAATGAAACAATCTAGAAATGCTTCTTTGGAGCTGTATGGTATATGGTGATGCTATTGTTCTGATGGCTAGTGGATTCATGTGTACTTAAGATTTTCAGAATTTTTAAGGCTGTAGGTTTAGAATACAAACAAGTAAAATTTGTTTGTTTTGTTATTATGACTTCTATTGAGATTTTTCTATCCTCACTGTCTATGATAAACATCTCCTCACTGTCCAATAAATTCTTATCTTAAAATCTCCAAACATTTGTCATATCTTTTTGAAAGAACAAGAAGAAACAAATATAATTATGTTGTTTATTTTTTCAATATTTACAAATCTTTTTAACTTTCAAAATTTTATCAAAAATTATCTTGGAATTTAATAAGCTTTATTAAGATAAAATGTGTGCTATATCTAAAATGTGAAAAGCTAACATTTCTGGAGCCATTTTTTTAATGGCACCTTGGAGCTATTACTAAGTAATTACTATAAAATTGTATAGTGCAAAGGACAACACCCTTTGCACGAGGCTTGAAACAAGACTGTTTTAGGAAGTTGCCAGGCAAACAATTATTTAAAAAGTCAGTCAGATCACAGAACCAATGGTTATGGATTTTTTGACTAACCAATACATATACTCAAAAATAAATAAAACCTTTTAAACATTAATAAACTTTTCTTTAACCACTTTCATCATCTTCCTTTTCATTTCCCATTATAAAACACTGAGTTTGTCCTTCCTTAAAGCACAGTTTATATTTTCTAAATCTGTGTCCACTGGATTAAGATTCATTGATGCCAAATAAATACACTCTGCTTCTCTAATTGCCTCTTGAAATTTTAAGCTGACAAATAAAAAGGTTTTTTTTAATATATTTTCTTGTATTTTAGAATATATTATTGGCTTCAAAAGGGAGATTAGAGGTTTACTTTTTCACCCCACAGCTGTTCTTTCTCTCCCTGGAAGTGCTGACGAAGACAAATTTGGTGAGTTAGAGAGTTCTTTGATTCATAGAAAGAAATAAAGTATTTTTTAAAAAACCGGGTAATTTCAAGAAATCAAATGTAATAAAAGATATGTTTTCCTCAGGTACAAAAATCAAACAATACATGATAATATTTTGATAAAAATAAATTATTGTGTCTTGTGTAAGGAACATTTCTAACTAGCGTTTTGGTGTCAGTTCAGTGATGACATCATTTTGAGATGCCATTTCTAAAGCACTGACTGAAGAGATGAACATATTAGCACCCAAGCTCCCGCCTTCTTGCTTGCCTGCCCCAATGGATGCTCCCTGCACTTCACCTTCCAAGTGCTTAGGCTATCTGGAGTTTCATGTCCCACTGCCTTTGATGTCTGGTCAGAGGGGTCTCTTGCTACCACACACTCTTCTGTTTTCAGATCTACATTCTGTCCCCTTGATATTATCTCCCTTGATGTGAACCCACATCCTGGCAGGCTCCCAACTGCTACCTAGTTAGAGCTGAGGACCTAGCTCTACCAGCACAAGGCAGTAGCTGCTGCCAAAAGCCAGTAGTCATTATCACTAGACCTATTTTCTGAGCAGAAACAGTTGACCACTGCTCAAACTACCAGGAACTTGGAGCTCCACCCTTAGCACTCATGAAGAATTCAGATATTTCAACAAATGGAGACAGAGCCCAGGTAAGTCCTCAAGTAGACCAGAACTTACAACATTCCCCAAAATGGCTTCTAAGAAGTATCCTCTCAGTGTTCATTGAACTTAGGGAAACACTGCAAGGGAAAGTCAGTAAACTTGAAGAAATATTTGTGGAAAAAATTAAAGACTTAACTCAAACAGAAATGAGTTTAAGAACACAGTAGCAAGTATTAATAACAAAATGGAAGAAGCCAAAAATAAAATCAATGGCTTTGAGTATAAGGTCAATGAAATTAACAAAGAAGAATTAATAGAAAAGAGGTTTTTTAATGTAGAAAATTTTAATATATTTGAAAGTCAATGGCAATAGGAGTAACTTCTGAATTATAATAATTCCTTTTTTAAAATAGGCAAGAGGGACAAAAGAAGAATGGCTGATGACAATAGTTGAGAATTTCCCCAGTTTGAAAAAGAATATTTGCATACTGATACAGGAGATCTAAAGAATGTCAAACAAAATAGACTTACACAGAAGAACATCAAGAAATTGTGATCAGAATGGCAAGAACCAAAGAGAGAAATATACTACTTAAAGTGGGAAAAAAGAAGCAAAACTTCAATCAATAAGAAAATTAAGAAGAAAATAACGTAAAATTCACACTAGATTTCTCAAATGAAACTCTTCAAGTAAGAAGGAAATGGAATGATGTATTCAAAGTACTGAATAAAAAGACTTCAACCAAGAGTTCTCTACCTTGAAAAGCTTTCATTCATATTTGAGTGAAGTATAAATCATTCACAGACATACCAGACTGAAAGCTATTTTTCTATCCAAACCAGCTCTATAAGGAACTTAGAATGGCCTCCTATAATATATATGTATGTATAAACATATAGGATGTTTAAAAAAATAAATCCATGAAAAATCACAACAAATTCCTTTATAATAATCTTAATGTAACAAGTTAAATACCAACTGACTTAACTTTCCAATTTAAATCTACAGATTGCCTGGATAGGTCAGCAAGTAATTTCCAAATTTCTCCTAATGCTCCTAAACTTATATGATAAACACAGGCTCAGAGTGAAGGTATGGCAAGGGGAGTGTGGGGTGGGGGCAAAATCATACAAGATAATAGTGGATTGAAGAAAGTCATGGACAGCCATACTTGTTTCAGACCAAATTGCATTCAAGCTAAAGAAATTAATTGAGACAGGAGTGGACATTACATGCTGGTTAAGAGATGAATAGATCAAGAAGATTTAACTCTTATCAACGAATATGCACCAGATGAAGGGGCAACAAAGCTTACAAGGAAATCGCTAACAGACCTGAGGAGCTTCACTGATGGCAGTACAATAAGTATGGAAGACTTCAACACCCCACTACTGTAATTAGACAAATCAGCCAAATAAAGCATCAGTAACAAAGCAATACCCTAACTTATGAATTAAAAGAAGCTGGAATTAATAATCAAGTGTAGCATCTTACACCCTAAAAAAAAAAGCCAAATACACATTCTTCTCCAGTGTACATGGAACCTTATACAGGATAGACCATAGAAGTCATATCAAGTATCTTCTCAGACCACAATGCCATTAAGATAGAATTTTACCATAAAAGGAAAATGGTAATAGGGAATGTAAACATGTGGAAACTGAGCAGCATGTCATTTATAACTTATTGCAACACAGAGAAAAATCAAATAAATAAAAATATTCGTGGGCCCAGAGAGATAATATAGTGTCAAGAGAAAGACTTGTTTTGCACACGGCTGACCCAGGCCCCTGGCATCCCATGTTTCCCTGGTCACCATCAAGAGTGATTCCTGAGCATAGAGCCAGGAGTAAGACATGAGCACAGCTAACTATGGCCCCCAAAACAAACATACAATAAAAAGAAATTAAGTTCTCTCTCAAAAAGAATGAATATACAAAGTACCAGAACCTATGGTTCACAGCAAAAGTAATACTAAGGGAGAATTCATAGCAATAGCACACCAAGAAGGCAAGAAAAATAAATCAAAGGAATCCAAACTGGAAAAAAATTAAACTATCACTATTTGCAGATGATATAATAATATATACAAATAGCCTCAAGATCCTATTAAAATACTTCAGAAAAAAATAAATCATACAGCAAAGAAGCAGACTACAAATCAAAACACAAAAACATGTTGCATTTCTATATGCAAATAATAAACCATAATAGAAAAAATTAAAAATTATATTCCATTTAAATTGTGTTCAAAACCATAGGATACCTATAAAAGATGTGAAAGACCTGTAAATTGAAAATTCTAAGTCACTACTGCCATATCCGCTCCCCAATAAATAAATAAATCACTTATATCACTTGTCATCCCGTTGATCTTCGATTTGCTCAAGCGGGAGCCAGTAACATCTCCATTCGTCCCTGTCACGTGCTAGTGTAGCCCAATGGTATCTGCTCGCTCCAGGAACACGAAGGGCCTCAAACCATTTGTTCAAATGGGTTTTGACGAAGAAGTCTGACCATCTTGCAGGTGGGCAGCCACACAGTCTTTTGATGTCCCGTGGAATCCAGTCGGCAACAGCTCTAGTCCAGCGGTTGTCTCTGAATCGCATTACATGTCAGGCCCATCTGATTTTCGATGCCTTGACAAACTAGACAACAACCCTGATTCTTGACTGTTGACAAAGGTCGGAACTCCGGATTCCTTCTCTCACATGAGTGAAATGTGATACTCCAAGCATAGCTCTTTCGATTCCTCTTTGAGATACCCAAATAGCATTCTCATCCTGTTTTCGTAGGGCCCAGGTCTCTAAGGCATATGTTAGTGCAGGAAGAATGGTGGAGTCGAAAAGATGTGCCTGGAGCTGCAGTTTTTTCATCCTCTTAACCACTTCTTCGACACTCTTGAAGGCGTTCCACGCTGCTCTCTTCCTCCTGTGCATTTCTGGCACCAAATCGTTCCTTATGTTGAGTTCTTGACCGAGGTACACATAGCTGCTACATTCAGAGATGTTTGTTCCATTGAGAGCAAATGGAACATCAAGGACTAGTTCATTTTTCATGAACAATGTTTTGGTGAGATTCAGCTGCAGTCTGACCTTTCCACATTCAGGTTGAAGTCGGACAGCATTTGTGCCACTTGTCTAATGTTTGGCGTTATGAGAACAATGTGATCAGCGAAGCAAAGGTGGTGTAGTTGCCAATCATCTATCTTCACTCCCATTCCTTCCCATTCCAGCCACCGCATGATGTTCTCAAGGTTGGCACTGAAGAGTTTTGGTGAAATAGTACCACCCAGCCAAGCTCCTCTCTTTAGGTCAGTGATCACTTCCTTGTAGAATGGTGAGATCCTAGTGGTGAATCCATAATACAGCTCACAGAGAATCTTGATGTACTGAGTTTGAACGCCCTGTTTGGCTAGTGCTTTGATGACTGCTTCAGTCTCAAAAGAATCCAAGGCCTTTAAATCAATGAACATTAGACAGAACCGCATCTTGAACTCTTGCAAAACTTCAATGAGCTTGGTCATTATGTGGATATGGTCAGTAGTGCTGAATCCTTTTCGGAACCTGGCTTGCTCGCATGTTTGTCCTTCATCTAGTGTTCTGCCTATTCTATTCAGGATGACTCAAGTGAACAATGGACAACAGGCAGATTGGGCAATAGTTACCAATGTCATGGATGTCTCCCTTCTTGTACAACAGAACAGTCTTGCTGATTTTCCATTGGGACAGAACCTTGCATTCAGACACATAGCATGTGAAGAGCCAAGCCAGTATATTGACAAGTACTGGTGGCAGATTCTTTAGGTGTTCAGGTCTAACCTTGTCTGGACCGGGTGCCTTATGCTTCTTTACCGACAAAATGGCGTGTCAAATTTCGGAAGGAAGGACGTTGGGAACGACATATCCATTCTTCAGAATTTGGTATGTGGGCAGGTGGATGTGGCTGTCAAAGAGATCCAAGTAGAAGTCGTGAATAATCCTCTCCATTGCCCTTCTGGAAGATGTGATAGATCCATCAGACGTTAGAGGGCAGTCATCTTGGTCTTGTAGTTGGTGAAGGACAGGTGAGCATTGTGAATACTTTTCCTGGCTTCTGTCGCATTGGCCAACACTGCTGCTCTTCTCTCTTTGAGGTCTTCCTTTATCACTTCTCTGCACAACTTTGCAAGCTCAGATGTTAGCTTGTGGTTGCCTGAGGCTCATGCCAAACCACGTTGGCAAATGAGCTGGAGAGTTTCCGAAGACAGGCATCTGTTTGTGGCTTTCCCACCCTCGGCAGTCTTCGAGCAGTCATGGAGGTGCTGAACCAATCTATCATATTCCTCATCAATGTTGTCAACAATGACATCTTCCCACATTGTTGCAATAATGCCAAAGAGCTCCCAGTTGGTGGTCATTCTGGGAGTTCTCTTTGTAAACTTAATCAGACAATTAAGTTTCGAATCAGACAATTACGCTTGAATAGATGTGGTTCACTGCTGGCAGTTTCCATCTTCGTCATCTACGCACCAACATCCCACTACGATGAAGAAATTGACAAGTTCTACATGGAGCTGGAGAAGTTCTATAAAGAAGACCGCACCTTCTACAAGATCATTGTCAGTGATTTTAATGCCAAGATAGGACCGAGAAGGTCGCCCGAAGAACTCTACATTGGGACTCATGGCCTAGAATGGAAGAAACAGGGTGAGAGACTGTCTGAGTTCATCATGTTGACCAAGACCATCCATTGTAACTGACAGTTCCAGAAGGCTGAATCTAAACGTTGGACATGGGAATCTCCCGGTGGACAGTTCCACAATGAAATTGACTACATCATATTCAATTGAAGGTTCTGCCTGACCAATGTCGCTGTTGTCCCAAAATTCCAAACGGGATCAGACCACAGTCACCTTCGTGCAAAATTTTACTTCACAAAGCGGGGGAGAAAGGTCTGCAAAGTTTAAGTTTTTAAATAAATAAATAAATTTTAAAATTATCTTTTGAGATTACCAGGAGTTAGTGGCAGCACAATCTATCCTTCCTTCATCTCATGGGAATACACGTTGGACTCGCATGGAACTCGCTCTGCCATGGCTTCACTGCCTCTCACCACATTGTGCTCATTTTAAGTTAATCCTAGCTCCAATCTTCTATTCTCACAAAACCTTACAGAAGCTAACCAAAGGAGTAAGAAATTATAGAGCCCTAAATTACAGTCAGAGGAGATGTAGAGCCAATGGCAATGAAAGCCTCCCTGAAGCCCTCACACAAAACTAAAAACTTAATACCAAAATTGATTGGGATAGCTCCACATCACAAAGAACAAAGCAACCAGTGTTGCTATGGGTGTGAGAGAAAGGGAACCCTCATTGATTGCTAGTGGGAACTTTAACTGGCCAACCATTTTTGGAAAACAATACGGACACCTCTTAAAAACAAAACAAAACAACTAGGAACTATCTTCCTTATGACCCAGAGAGCCTATCCATTGACCCTTCCCAGCGGTTGACTATGTATCACAGGAAGTGACTTGGGGCTCCTTAAATACTACTTGAGAGGTTCCAAAAGTTAATTGATTAATAATTAGAAATTAAATAGTAATCAAGTAAGTATTACCTACTCAGGTTTGTGAGTTGTACAAATAGAACAATCTGCACTGCTATCACAAAGAAACAAAGACAGGGTGATTTAAAAGAAAACATATTTCTTACAGCTTTAGAGGCTGAAAGACCAATTTCCAAATACTGCCTGATTTGATTCCTAGTGAGGACACTTTCTGACCTTCAAATGGTCACCTTACTGTGTCTTTAGGTTAGTGAGAAAGATCTGCTATCTCTTCTTTCAAGGCACTTTGATCCCATCAGGGGACCTCATCACCTTGACATTATCTAAATTTAAGTATCTCCCAAGGACCCACCTCCAAATATTATCTCAATAGAAGTTAGAGCTTAACATGTGAATTGGGGGAGAATGGATAATGAGGAAATTGTGAGGGAAATAGCATTCTTCAAGTATTGATTTTTTAATATCACATGTCCCTAGTCAGGTAACATTTTATTTCATTCTCACGAGCATCTAAGATAATGTAACTCAATTTCCCTTGAATTTTCAAAGTAGAAAACTGAGGGCCAGAGTATGTAATATTACCAAGTTTACAGTATTGGCTAAGTGGTACCATTTAATTTGAAACCTTAAAACTCAGTCACTCTCTAGTTCCAAGCTCTGTGTTTCTCCACATGAATTATCATAAACATTAGCAACCTGGTATAATATTATGATATATTATAACCTGAATCTGTTATAATATTTATAAGTTCTATTTTATGTGAAATTCAACATGAATTAATTCACATAGCGGGTAGGGTGTTTGCCTTGCACACAGTCGACCAGGGTTCGATTCCTCCATCCCTCTCAGAGAGCCTGGCAATCTATTAAGAGTATCACAATGACACGGCAGAGCCTGGCAAGCTACCCATGGCGTATTGGATATGCCAAAAACAGTAACATCAAGTCTCATAATGGAGACGTTACTGATGCCCGCTGGAGCAAATCGATGAACAATGGGGTGACAGTGCTACAGTGCTATGTGATTTATTCTTATTTATTATATCAAATAAGGAATCAATCATTTCACTTGATGAATTATAATATGCTCCTTTCTGCTGTTTCTCCTGCCTATACCTACTCCCCTTACTCTAAAAATTGCAATGCCAATGACAAAGCAATAAATATTTACAGACATAATTGTATACAAATAAATGTAATTCTTAGCCACAATTATGTTATTTTTTACATAAATATATTCTGGTGGACTTCCAGGGAAATGGAAGAAAATAGGCTGGCAAGGGACTCACTCTGCAAAAGTACAACCATAACTCAACTACATATCACAGGAATGAATAGCCTTACCCAGTCACATCCTACACTCCCTGATAGACACATGTATCAAGTTATTTGAAGGCACATAATGGAGAGCTGGAAGAGAATCAGGGGGAAGGATAATCAATGGCGTGATCTGAGACAGTGCAGTACATACCAGCCACCACTACTATGGGCAGACCTGACCTGACAGGAATAGGGCCAAGAATGTAAAAATAAGTGTCCAACTTTCAGTCAGAGGTGACAAACTGTGCTGCTGGCACCGTGAGCTCTGGGCAGGGACATAGTAGTATTTGCAGTTAGCGGCAGTTTAATCTGTCAAGATGCTGAGTCCCCTCTACTCCATCTGGAAACGGTGCAGCATTTAACTGCAGACAGACACGGAAACTGTTGGACAGAAATAGGAACTGGGAGATTGGCAACACCCATATGAAGCAAAGCAGCAGTATAGAACACTCCCTTTGGGTTGTTTTCTCCCAATTCCCACTTCGATCAATCAAATTAAGTTTTCAGTCTCTTGATAGCCTCTCCCCTCCTCTGCATAGCCCAGAAACAAGAAAATTCCAACATGAAAGTTAAAGCCCCGCCCTAAGGGAAACAAAAGAAGCTATTCCAGATGCATAAGCAGAAGAATTATGCAGGTAACCACGGTAAAAATAATATGGAATTTCACAAAGAAAAGACAAGTCTCAGGGCAAACTTAAGACAGAACTGAAGGACGTAACAGACAGAATGGAAAGAACTATTAACATAAATATTTAACAAATGGGATGGGTGTTCAAGCATTGTATAACTGAGACTTAAACCTGAAAGCTTTGTAACTTTCCACATGGTGATTCAATAAAAGAATAAATTAAAAAAATATATTTAACAAATGGAGGTAACAGAATGGAAATATCCATTAGCATAACATAAAACTTGAAGAATCTCAGCTAAACATAGAGAAGCAATTTCAATGTACCAAAAATCAAGCTACAAGAGCACAGGGAGAACTTAACAAAGGGATTAAAGATATTTTAAAAGTCCAAGCAGAGATGCTGAGTAGTAACTGCACATTGAATAAAACTTAATCTAAGAGACTATGGTGTGTGTGTGTGTGTGTGTGTGTGTGTACAGCTATGAGGAAAAATGAAATTTTGCAGCTGGCTGCAAATTAGACTTGGAGGATATCGTGTTAAATGAAGTGAGTCAGAAAGGAAAAGGACAACCACATCTTGCTAATATGTGGAGTAGAAAGAAACTAAGTAAGGGAATAGACAACCCTCAGTATAAACAATTCCTAAGAGAGTGTCAACAGAACAGTGAGTTAAGGCTCCAAAGTGTCTGCATCTGTATTGGAGATGAAGGTTTGGGGACTGAAGAAATCTTGGGACACTTTGGTCATTGCAAGTATAAGACAATAATAATGAAACTATTGCAACCATGTGCCTATGTAAAAATAACTAGAATAAATAAATAAAATTAATTTTGAAAGATTCAATTTAACATGGAAAGCATAACAAATTCACTCAGTCTTATAGAGGAAAACACATCAAATTAAAGATGAAATCACATCAATGTCTCAAATAGAAAAGGATAAAGAAATAAGACTTATAAATATGAATAAATTCTATGAAAAACATTAGACTTCATTAGAAGTGCAAATTTCAGAGTTATGGAAGTGCTAAAAGGAAAAGAGGGAGCATAACAGAGATCACATTCAAAGAAATAAGAGCTGTGACAATCTAAAACCAGAGGAAAGAAATAGCTTAAGAAAAATTAAAATACAAAGATTTCTATAAAACTTTCATCATACTTCTCAACAGAACCCTACAGGAAATAGAATGCAAAAATATACTCACATTACTAATATTCAGATTTTAGCCAAAATACTTAATCAGGCAAAAATATCATTCAAATACGATGTAGAAAGTAAAGCTTATACAGCTCACACACAAAAATGCTAACAGACTTTATTACCACCAGGGCTCTCTTAGAAAAAAAAATTGTTGAAAGGATTCTTTCTACAACAAAGAGAGAAAAAATCATAAAACTCAAGATCAAGAGTTGTATAGTTATATAATTCTTTAGTACCAGAAACAAAAACAACAGTGATATGGACAAGAAAAAGTTGTCAAACCAATATAGTCAAATAGTGAAAAATAAATGCCAACAGACACAGAAAGAACTTTTTAGACAAAGAAAATATGATAAAATCCCCATGGTAATCATGGACCAAAAAACCTAGACAGGGATATTTATAAAATAGAATAAAGAATTTGAGAGAATCACTCAAGGTTAATATATCTGTATGAAAAAACAGAAACAGATGGGAAGGAATGTAAAAAAATGTTTTTAATTAAAACAAAATATAGACTGCCAATAATTAAGTCCCATATATTAATAATCATCATCCTCAATATGAATTATTTGAACTCACAAGTCAAAAGACATAGAGTGAGTGGCTGATACTAAAGGTATATCTATAATATGCATATAAGAATTTCACATCAGCAATAAAAGCGAGCATACTCTCACAGTGAAAGGCTGGAGCATGGTGTTCCAAGGCAATGATGTAGAGAGAAGGGCAAGAGCTGCTTCTCTCATATATGATCAAATACTTTCAACTAAAAAAGGTAATAAATGATAAAAATACATGTTGTGTAGTGAGCAAAGTGTCAGTCCAGCAAGGATGAATAGAAAGCATCAAATTATGTACACCCAACAAGGCGACACCATAAGAAGACAAAACAATTATTAATAGATTTTTTTTCTTTATTTAAACACCATGGTTTACAGAGTTATTCACGATGCATTTGTTACAGGCATTCAACATTTCAAAACCAATCCCACTACCACTGTCACCTTCCCTCCACCACTGTCTACATTGTCCCAACCACCCCTCAAGCCCGCTCTGTAGCAGGCCCAAAATCCATGCTTACCACAAAATGGCTAATGAATAATACAAAACTGCTTTAGTAAAAGAAAATTTGTGAGAACCATGGCCTGAGGGTTTACTGAGATGTTTTTGCTAGTTTATAGCCTTCTGTGTTACTGTTTGTTTGGTTGGTTTTGCGTCCAGCTTCGTTGGCTCCTATGGTACATTTCCATCTAATGTGGTGTTCTGCTACTGGGATGTCAGTATTGTAGAGTTTGAAGCAATGTCTCCAGAAAAATCCAGAATACTTAATTGGGCAGTGAGCTTACATGGTGGTGATGATGAAACATGGGTGTGGGTGCTGGGGCTTCTGGAAATATCAGAAAGTGGGGTAAGGTCACCACCCAGACTCCAAGAAGATTCTGAGATTTTAGCAAAAAAAACACAGTGTATCTAAATTTTTTGGCATCTTGGCATCTCTGTGAAACTCAGTCATGAGGAGGTAGAGTCCGGCCATAGGCATGGCAGCAGCTGTTGGGTTGTGAGTGTAGCTCCAGGGTGGTGGAGAGGGAACTTGGCCCTTCCTGAGACAGCCCCAGGAGGTCACAGTTGGGTATCAGTGGGACTGAGAAATTTTTGCAGCTAGTTGATCTCTTTTCAGATTTAATTACGAGTCTCTGGAGCAAAGCCAGTAGACTTTCAGAAACCCCACTCATGTTCTACCTCCACCACAAGGTAAGCTCAGCTACCGGCCCTGCTCCAGAGACTCATAATTAATAGATCCTAAGAGATAGATTGACAGAAATACAATACTTGAAGGTCTTCACACACGACTTGCAACAATAGACAAATCATTCAGACAAAAGGCATATAAGAAAATAATGGCATTAAATGAAGTAATCAATGAGATCAATTCTTGTATCACTTGTCATTTGTTGCTCATCAATTTGCTCCAGCAGGTGCCAGTAACATCTCCATTCATGCCTGCTGCATGCTAGTGTAGCCCAATGGCATCTGCTTGCTCCAGGAACACGAAGAACCTCAAATCGTTTATTCAGGGTCTTAACAAAGAAGTCTGACCATCTTGTAGGTGGGCCACCAGGCGTTCTTTTGATATCCCATGGAATCCAGCCTAAGGCCATCACAAACTGACATCTGAGCTTGCAAAGCTGTGCAGAGAAGCAATAAAGGAAGACCTCAAAGAAAGAAGAGCAGCAGTATTGGCAGGTGCTGCAGAAGCCGGGAAAAGTATTCGCCATGCCCACATGTCCTTCACCAACTACAAGACCAAGATGACTGCACTCTGATGTCCTGATAGATCTATCACATCTTCCAGAAGGGCAATGGAAAGGGTTATTCATGACTTCTACTTGGATCTCTTCGATAGCCATGTCCACCTGCCCACATTCCAAATTCCGCAGGATGGATATGTCATTCCCAGCGTTCTCCCTCTCGAAATCCAACACACCATTTGATCGGTAAAGAAGCGTGCAGCATCCCGGTTCAGACAAGGTCAGACCCAAACACCTGAAGAATCTGCTGCCAATATTCATCTGCAATCAATGAGATAGATTTAATAAATATATACAGAAACTTTCATCCTAAAAGAAATGAATAAATTCTTCTCAAGTGCAAATGGAAATCCCCAAAGATCACTGAGACATGAAGTATTATTGAATACATGAAGTTTGAAATCAGAACTAGCACCTTTTATGTTAATAATGGTATGAAACTAGAAACAAACCACAAAAGGAAAATAGACAAAACCCAAACTTTCAGAGACTAAACAATATGTTTCTGAATAAGTCTTGTGACAATAAAAAGAAACTAAAGATGAAATAAACTAAAGCAGAAACTAGAGATGAAATTTTATGAAAAGCAGCAAAAAAAAAAAGAGATGAGTTATCAGATCCTTTGGTACTCAAGCAAAAGCAGTACTGTAGCACTGTAGCACTGTCGTCCTGTTGTTCATCAATTTGCCCAAGTGGGCACCAGTAACATCTCCATTGTGAGACTTGTTGTTACTGTTTTTGGCATACCAAATATGTCATGGGTAGCTTGCCAGGCTCTGAGGTTTGGGCTACTCTCGGTAGCTTGCCAGGCTCTCCTAGAGGGACAGAGGAATCAAACCCGGGTCGGGTGCGTGCAAGGCAAATGCCCTACCCACTGTGCTAAAGCAGTACTAAGAAGAAGTTAATCACTATATAGACCCACATCAATAAATAAGTAAAGTCTAAACTAATTTATCCCTATGGCTGAAGGAACTACAAAATGAAGTGGGGAGGGACAGAACAAGGTGAGACAGCAATTAAATAAAAATTAGAGAAAAAAATGAATAAAATAGAAACCCAAAAGAAGATACCAAAGATTGGTAAAACCAAGAGCGAGTTCTCTGAATGTATTGATAAAATTAATATAATCCTTGCAAAGTCACAAAATGAAAACCCTGGTCAAAAAAATCAGAACTAAATGAGGAAAAGTTACAACTCATACTTCAAAAAATACATATTATCAAGAGACTTTTATGAGCATACACACATGTAAACAAATTTTAAAATGAACACATTTTAAAAATCTACAACCTTCCAAGACTGAATCAAAAAGTAACAAAACATTAACAGACCAATCACAAGTACAGAAATTAAAACAGTAATCAGAGAACAATATAGACCTAAAATAACTTAAATACTTTATCACTAAACCAGGTGGCTTTATTGGTGAATTTATAAAGCCATCAGTGAATTTATTTTACCAACCAAAAATCCACCCTGCTCAAACTTTTCAAAACAAAGATGGTGGGACACTCCAAGATACATTCTACTAAGTATTACTATCATTTCCAAGCCATAAAAGAAAACACAAATAAAAACATTATGGACAAAGCCAGATGTAAAAACGTCAACAAAATTTTGGCAAATTGAATCTAAAAACATATCATTCATCATGACCAAGTGATTTTTATATCAGGGAAGCAAGGATGACTCAACAAAAATAAATGAATTAACTCAATAGACTAAATCAACAAAAATATTAAAAAAATAAATCACAAGATTATAGCCACAGTTGCTGAAAAAGGCTTTAACAAGATTCATTTAAGATAAATTTTATCCATTTAAGATAAAATGCTCAATAAATCCAGAATAGAAGGAATATTCCGTAACATAATAAGGTCATTGAGACAAAACAACAGCAAATAACATTACTCAATGGTAAAACAATAAAAAGTCTTTCTCTTGAGATCTAGACCAAATTAGGATGCCCTCTCTCCCCAGTGCTCATTAGCACTGTTTTGATTGTTCAACATTGTCCTTTTTGGAACAATTAAACAAGAAAAAGATGTAAAAGGAATTGGGAGATGTAACACCCAAGAGTAGTAAGGATGAGGAGGTCTGCTCCATGGCTTGGAAACTGGCCTTAGATGCTGGGGGAAAAGGCAGCTGAAATAGAGAAGGGAACACCAAGTAGAGGGTTTTGGGAGGACCCATACTTTTGATGTGTGCCAAAAGTAGACTATAGACCGAACACAATGGCCACTCACTACATCTACTGCAAACTACAACACCCAAAAGGAGAGAGAACAAAAGGGAATGCCCTGCCGCAGAGGCAAGGTGAGGAGGTGGGGGATGGGGTGAGGGTGGTGGGAGGGATACTGGGAACATTGGTGGAGGAGAATGGGCATTGGGAGAGGGATGGTAAACCAATCAGTGCATGAGTGAAATACAAACATGAAAGTTTATAAATTTGTTACTGTACCCCATGGTGATTCACTAATTTAAAAAATTAAGTAAGTAAATAAATAAATAATTTTTTAAAAAATTTTAAAAAAGAAAATGATGACAGCAAAAGATTCTAAATCTTCAGTTCCTATTATTCATCTTTCTAATAAACCATAAATTTCTTCAATAAAAAGTAAAATTATTCCTATTTATAGGTGATGTCACGCATATATCACATATATTAGATTATTAAATGTAACATATATAAATATAGTCTCCAGAGACTATAAAACGAAGCTCCCAGAAGCGAGTGGCCACCTCTTATGCCTAGTTCTCCCTCTCGGAGAACCTGGCAAGGTACTGAGAGCATTCTGCCTGCATGGCAGAGCCTGGCAAACTCTCTGTGATATGCCAAATACAGTAACAATGATGGGTCTCATGCCCCTTACCCGGAAAGAGCCTCCAATGCAGCGCCACTGGGAAGAACAAATCTCAAGGCTAGGACAAATGGAGACGTTACTGGCACCCTCTTCAGCAAATCAATGATCAACGGGATGACAGTGATACAGTGATAAAGTGATATATAAGTATACATATTTTATATAAAGCCCTGAAACCAACAAAAACTAAAAAAATAATTAATGAAATCAGTAATGAGTTCAGTAGCAGAATACAAAATCAATACATAAAACACTATTGCATTTTTCTATATGCGAACAATGAGTTGGGAGAAAGAAAAATTAAGAAAACCATCCCACAGTCAATTGCATCAGAAAATATGAAAAATATATGGGAGTAAAACAAAGGAGATGGAAAACCTATACATTTAAACCTATAAGATACTACTAAAAGTAATAGAAGACACAAAATAATGAAAATATATACCATGTTTGTGAATTGGAAAAATAAACTTGATTTAAATGGTGATATTAATCAACTTGCAAACAAAATAATCCTTATCAAAATAACAATTGCTTTTGTCAAAGAAATGTAACAATTTTAAGATGTGTATGAAATTACAAAAGGCCCTGAATAGCCAAAGTAATTCTAAGAAAAAGAAATAAAAATAAAGATGTGTTATACTCACAGACTTAAAATAAAGTAATAATAATTAAAATAATATGATTGGGCAATAAAAGGGGTCACACAAACCAGTGGAATAATATTGGGATGCAGAAACAAACCCAAAGATGTATGGTCATCTAATCTATGACAAAGGAGGAAGGACAGTGTGTGTGTGGGGGGGGGAAACTCTTGAATAAATGGTACTGGCAAAAATCAATTCAAAGTGGACCAAAGACCTTGAGGTCAGGCTAGAATCCATAAGACACGCTGAGGAAAACTTAGACAGAACACTCCAAGACTTGGGCTTCAAAGGTGCTTTCAACTGTATGATTCCATTGCCCAAAGGCAACATAAAAAAAGACTTTTTTAAATAGGACTACATCAAATAAAAGAATCGTTGCATGGCAAAGAAACACGGGCTAAATTCTAAAGACACCCAAATGAATGGAGAGAATATTTGTAATCATGGGGCTAAAGAAATAGTAGAGTGGTTAGGGCCACTGCCTTGCCAGCAGCTGACCCGGGTTTATTTGTCTGTATCCTGAGTCCTCCAGGAGCGACCCCTGAGAACAAAGTCAGAAGGAAGTCCTGGGCACCACTGGGTTTGGCTATTTGTTAATATTTGGATATTAACAAGCAAAAAGTTAATACCCGTGATATATAAAACACTCACAAAGGTCAACAACAAAATATTTTAAAACCCTATCAAAAAATGTAGAGATAATATGAGTAGACATTTCTCTGAAGACAAATGGCCAATAGGCACATTGAAAAAAAAAGTCATTTATTGTCAAATACAAATCAAGACAGCAGTAAAATAACATCTCACGCCAGTAAGAATGGCACATGTTGATAAAACCAAAAACAGTCTGTGTAAGTGAAGTTCCACTAACGTTATTTTCCCAGTTCAGCACCAACCAATACCAGTTTGTACTGGACTTGGGATGCTCCTTGGGCAAACATGTCCATAGTGCGTCCAGAGGCACCTTTCAGGCCATCAGACTAAGCCCAGATTCGATACTGAGGTTACAAGATATTGTATGAGGAATATGACCACTACTTCCCTGAGAATCGGAAGAGTAGTACCCTAGAGCCCTGTACTGCTCATCTAACTGCATGACCTTTAATAAATCACTTCACATCTGGAGGGGGTGAGGTGGGGAATCCCTTTATATTTTAAAGTTCTTTGATCTTTTTAACATGGATGTGAAAGATTACATAAACTGTAAAGTCACGTCAGCTTGAATGCTCTTCAGTGTTTTAGTCCTGCTCTTACACTTAGCCTAAACATGAAAGACTTGCCTCCTGCATCCTTCTTGCAGAATTGCACAGTACGGTACCTTGAACAGAGAGTATTACATCTGTTTATCAGTAGGTATCTCCCTCTACCAAGCCATAAGCTCCTTGAAAGCAAAGACTTTGATTTATTCCCTTGCTTCCAGCACATTTCCAGGCAAAGCTTATGAGCTCAATCAATGACTTTTGAGAAGAAAAAGTATAAAGCGCTACACAAGTATAAGATATTATTTTTACCTTTTTCACCCGAAATAGTCATAGACTACCCTTGCCAAGGCCTTTCATAGATAGTGTGGGAAACTCCAGAACTGAAAATCCAGCCCTTGCAAAACCTGTTTTGTTGTTTTCTCTTTTAAAAGAACATATTCTCTTTATTTCTTTTAAGCCAACAATGAAATAAAAGCTCTTTCTCAAGTCCCCAAATGAGAATTCAGTGTAGGGAGAACCAAATTAATTTGGGGTGTAATAAAATCAAACCACCAAGCCAATGTTACATCAGACATGGAGAGGTGGGATATATCTTATAATCAGCCACCCTATACCCAGTGCTGCCTTGACCACACCTATCACTGCTTTCTGGCCCAGAGTTCTCATGAGGCTTTTATGGCTCAGAATACACCGTAAGTAATTGTTAGGGAAAGCTGTTCTTCAGGTGAATTGCATTTGAGTTTACGCAAAGCTGGATGCTTTGGGCCCTGGTCCAAGCAAGGCTGAGCTAAAAGCTATCAACCTCCCTTGGTTCACCTATCATCAATCAGCCTCTGCTGTGCAGCTGGTTTTAAACAATCCAGGGAATTTGTACAAGGTCATTTCCCAAGCAAAAGAAAAATCACCAGGTGACTGACCAGCAATGAACAGGAGCCATAATTAACAATAGCAGAGTCTTCAAGCATGAAGGTCTGGACTGAGTTCAGATAATCACCCAAAAGTTGAAAGACATTCTCAAAATCTTGTGGGGTTCCAAATTTAGATCACCATTTAGCTGAGAGTAAGTAGAATGATGCTTCCTTGGAAAGAAGCCATAGTTCTTATTCCATATTAGACCCCAAAGACAGACAAAAGATAAAGGATAAATCTAGTTTGTAGGATTCAGTGTATGAATGAAACAAAGATTTGGAATGAGAGAATTGATGAATGAATGAGGATGAAGACAAGCAGAAAAATACAACACTAAAGGTGAATATATGTCTAGATCTGTGTGACAAGCAACCATTTGGGGGTCACTGCTATTTTATGACAATGAGATAACCTCTTTTATGAAGGAAAAATCTATTTGGGTCATGAACCTTTCTTATAGGAATGAGAGAGAGAAATAGATAATACACTACCTTCCCATCTCCCACTGACTCCTATTCCTCATAGAGCTAAGTCAGTTCCAGCAGACAATACCCTTCCTAGTCCTAATGTTGATGCAGTTACCCAAGAGTAATAAAGTTAGTCACCATGTAGAGAATGCACCTGGCAATCCAATATGGGAAAAACATTTACTTAGAGCAACCCTTTTTTCAATTAAAATAAATCTAATAAGATATTATACTAATCAGTCATATATTAATATATGTTATTTCTTAACTAGACCTCTCTGGGCAGCAGAAACAGTGTCTATGCATTGTTTGGCTGCTTTTTGGGGGTGTATTCACAAAATACCGCCCCAGTTAACAGTGAATGGGACCAAAATAGATCCATTCCTTTAACCACCATATTACGTATACAGCATTCAGTGCTCAATGGGGTCTACAGAAGATATATTTAGGTTTTTCTGACTTGGAAGTTATGCCTAGGAAAGTTAAAAACAAACTAAGTGGTATGCACTTAGTTTCTTTGCCTCTTTTGCTTTCTATTACTGTGAAGTGTCGGTACTTATCAAGTGATTACTTCAGGACTCATAAAATAAAACATTTCAAGCAAAAGGGAAAATACAGACTCTACCCTCAGATTCAGTTTCAGAATCAGCCAGTGTCTGATGAGTGTCAGCTGTGTCAGGCATTCATGTGTTTTTGTTGTTGTTGTTGTTATTTGATCCTTACAAATGACCTTGAAAATAGCATTATTTCCCCCATGTTACCAAGAAAGAACTGAGATACAAAGTGGTGAGAAAATGTGTACGAGGCAGCAGTCATAAACTGCCAAAAAATGTTAAATATAAGGATCAGATGAATGCAAATATTCTCTAAAACGTCAGAAGGTGAAATGATACCCACGTCACGGGGATCAGCAGATCTGCACTTAATACTGAAGGACTACAGAGGTGTATTCAACAATTTCAAGAAAACGTGGGATAGAGATTATACGTGGCTTCCTGTGGGCAGAGCACACAGGGCTGCATTGGGGCATTTGTATTTAAATGTGCAAATAAGGACACCAAACACAGTGATGCAGAACAAGGGAAGTCAGGATTCCAGACTATTCCACACAGTCCATGACTAAGGAGGAAGATACCTGTACTGAGGGGACATACGGGTAGGAAAACATCCCATAAGTCCTGATTGGGTGTAAGAGGATGTTTGGGCATCTTTTGAGTAAAATTTGACAATGGGAGTTGTGCTTTGTGAAACAGTGTGTGAGTGAGGAGAGAAGTGCCTAGTGGCTTGTGAAACCACATAGGCAATGGGAGCTGAGACTCGTGGCCAGGTTCCAATCCTGGCTGTCCCACTGACCATGGAGGAAACAAGAATGAGTTGTCTGTGTCCTTCATCTTCAGAGTCATTGTGGCAGGAATTCACAGGCATTGTGGAAATGGAGGGGGAGTGTAGGATGACATTGCTGTGTCCTTCGCCCCCTTGCCACAAGGAGCTTAGGTTTATCCCGGTCACACCCATCAAGGTGCTCCCGAGTCATTCCCATTCCTTTGTCAATCTGTAACCACTTCTCTATGCTCTCTTCCCCAAACAGTTAATCAGCTTTTCCCCCTAATCATACTCTGTTAATTTGTAAGATCAGGTTTTTCTAGGACACTGAACTTGTATTGTAAGTTAATATTGCCTTTCTCCTCTCCTTGTATCTTTTGAATGGTTTACTTTAAAGTAATGCCCCTTTTGTATAGACACAAGAAGACAATATTATGCTTTTGTAACTTGGGATTTAATTGGCTTCGAATATTATTCATTCCCAGGCATCTGCTTTCTCGACTTAAGCCTCAGTTGCCCTCAGTTCCTAGCACACCAAAAGCAGGCCCCGACAAGGGACAGGACAGACCCAGGGCAAGCGGTGAGTTATGTGCTACCCTGTCATCAAGATGTGCCTGGTCAAAGTGCCTAATTCTTAACTATAAGTTAAGAGTTTGATCATGGACAAATGCTGTCATGATCCAAAAGTAACGATGAGACTAGGACCCTGCTAGGGATAGGAAAGACTAATCTGGCCTGAGCACTGTAGTCTGAGATCGAGGTAGCCCCAGGAAAGCAATTCTATAAGCTTAATGCATCTCTTACTATGTCCATAAAAAATGATTAAAATTATGAATGCTTATATGCTTTCTGGATGAGGAGAGGAGAAACACACTCATGGGACTCGCCCTTGGATGGGTCATCCTGCTGAAAGAGAATCTGTCCTAGAAGTAGCATCCCCTGAGGGAAAGAACTTTAACCCTATTGATTGTGACCACACCTATGTGTAAGCCCCAACCCACTCATGCTGGGGGGATTTAACTAGGCTGGAAGAGTGGGTTTGTGGGGAGAGATCGAGAGCTGGGAGAGAAGTGAAGAGAGAGACAGGAGAATGGAATAAACGGCAACTGATCAATCAACTGGCTTGGCCCTCATTTCCTCCTCCATCTGCCCCATGGTCAAGGCCGCTCCAGCTGGGCGAGTGGCCCGGGACCAACCCCCCGACCACCCAGGGGCGACCAACGGGAAGAGCCATTGGGAATCTACTATGGTCGCCCCCTGTTTTTTACAGGGGAGGGCATGGATATTCCACAAGTCAGACATGTAACAGTCTTCCCACCAGCCAATGGGAAAGGAATGTCCTCACAGAGCATAATTCCACTTTCCGCTTCTGTAACAGCTCTAGCTGAAGGTATATAAGAAATTTCCTGCCTGAATACATCCCAGAGAGGCAAAGAAGGTATAATAGAAATGGCATCTGCATTTCTATGTCATTGCAGCACTGTTTACAATAGCCACAATCTGGAAAAAACAGAGTGCCCAAAAACAGATGACTGGTTAAAGAACCTTTGGTACATCTACACAATGGAATACTATGCAGCTGTTAGAAAAGATGAAGTCATGAAATTTGCATATAAGTGAATCAACATGGAATGTATCGTGTTGAGTGAAACGAGTCAGAAAGAAAGAGACAGACACAGAAAAATTGCACTCATATGTGGAATATAAAGTAGCAGAGAGGCATGAGCTTGCAATGATGCAACTTCTGGCAGAAATTTCTCTGGACTTAGTTACTAAAATACTAAAATACAGAAACCCAAAACTGCATGGCCGCTATTGCGGCCACACAACCTCATATCTCTTCATTCTCAGCAATGGAAAACGAATTATCTAATGCTTCCTTTTCAGCAGGTCTGACTTTGGGGGAGGGGGGAACTTCAAACAATAATAGTGAGTTTTTTGTTGAAATATTGAATGTAATCAAAGTAAAGAGAAAGTAAAGTGAAATTTATCAGCTACACAGGTGGGGTGGAGGGCTGGGGGGGGTAGGGGTGGGGGGAAGGTATACTGTGATTCTTGGTGGTGGAATATGTGCACTGGTGAAGGGATGGGTGTTCAAGCATTGTATAACTGAGACTTAAGTCTGAAAGCTTTGTAACTTTCCACATGGTGATTCAATAAAAAAAAGTTCCTTCCTGAAATCTGGGTTCAAACTCTGATAAGAGTCCTCCAAGTCCACATCAACCTGCCTAATAAAACTGCTTCCTTGTCTCAGTATCAAGTAGAAGCATCCTGCAACATCATAATCTGAAAACAAGAAATAAGAGTCATGGTAAAATTTTAATGAGACTATGTAATGTTCTTGACACTTAAGCACTTCAATTGGTATAGGGGATACTACTGTCACCCACCTTTGGGTGGCATTTAAGAGGATTTAGCAAAAATTTAAACCAGTTCAATGCTTTCCTAGATCTTAAACTTGCAGTTCCTCAGAATGTACCAAAATGTAAATAAGTTAAAAGCTTCCATTTTTAATAGGATGATAGTTTGAGAAAGGTAAACGCAAAGAATCAAAGGCAATATGAAGGCAAAAGTTATGCCATTATTGGGGTGAGTGTACCAAGTAAATAGAACAAGTCCAGATGGTCCCACTATATGTTCAAGGAATAAGAAACCTTAGTAAATAAGAGCTAGGGAAAAGAGGGGAGGAAATGAAGATGAGTAATGACCAAATAAGGGACCAAAAAATCTCTTGGAAACCTTGGTCAAACTTTTGATAACAGAGTAAGGGAAACAGGAGCACAGACACTGGAGTTTGGAAAAAGAGGCTGGCACCTACACTACATTTTTAATTCTTCAGTCTGGAAAACTAAGCATATAATGTAGTATAAATAAAATGGAAATAGAGATGTCAGGTAGCAGACTCCTGAGTCTTAAGGCAGAGATGGTATGACTTGGATCAAGGGATAGTCATGAAAGAGAGGTGTGTTCAGATTTGGAATAACTTTTAATGGGGAACCAATTAATTTGTGGCTGGGCAAATATGAAATAAGCATGAAAAATTAAAGCCAAATGATTCCAGATATTTAGGTCAGAGAAATTAATTCAATTTTACTATTTTTGCAATTTATATAATAATTCCTCTATGCTGAATATTCAAATTGTTTCCAGAATTGTTGGTATTATAAGACAATGGTTCAATGTAGCACTGTAGCAGTGTCGTCCCGTTGTTCATTGATTTGCTCGAGTGGGCACCAGTAACATCTCCATTGTGAGACTTGCTGTTACTGTTTTTGGTATATCAAATACACCGCGGGTATTTGATATACCAAATTTGATATACCAAATGCCAGGCTCTGCCATGTGGGCAGGACACTCTCGGTAGATTTCTGAGCTCTCTAAGAGGGACAGAGGACTTGAACCCGGATCATCCACGTGCAAGGCAGAAACCCTACCTGCTGTGCTATCGCTCCCGTTCAATGTACATACAATTATAGATTAATCTTTAAAAATCAGAGATGGAGAGATAATAAGGGGTCTGGCACTTGCCTTGTACATGGCCAACTCTGATTTGATTCCCAGCACCACATATGACCCCCAACAAATGGCACCAAGCACTGTCAGGGTGATCATTGAACATAGAGACACAAGCAAGCTCTGAACATTGCTGGTTGTGGCCCAAAACCAAAACAAAACCAACAGGTCCTAAAAATTACTTCTGCAATATAGATTAATAAATAGAAACAGTTTAAATTTTTAAGAAAGATCACAAATTACTTTATAAAGTAAGCCATTATCCTAACAACTCTTAGAGTACACATAAACCAAACTTTCCAGTAAATAAAGCACATTCTAATGAACATAAAAGTGCATATAGCTTTTCTTCAGTGTGTTTTGGGACCCCCCACATACATTCCCAAAAGTGATATCTTCGGGTCATAAGAAAGCTCAATTTCTAGCTTTTTGAGGAATGCCCATATTGTTTTCTAAAAAGGCTGGGTCAGTCGGCATTCCTACCAACAATTAAGGAGAGTCCCTTTCTTCCCACATCCACATCAGCACTGGTTGCTCTTACTCCTTTTGGGTACCAAGCTTATAGCAGTATTGGCTATAATGGTTTAAATATATTCAGAGACCTCACTTTTATACTCAAACAAGTCCAAAGTCCCTGACCTGACCCTTCCCCCATGTTACTTTCAGATTGTGTCCTCTTGTTTCTCTCTCCACTCATATCTCTCTCTCCCTGGTGTTTTCATAGCTGTGATCTACGGTCAAGGGTTTTTCCCACATTTGACATCCTCCAATTCCTTGTCATGTTATTCTATAAACCACAAATTATTAAAAAGAATTTGGAATTTGTCCTTGACCTTCTGATTTATTTCACTTAAAATGAGATCTCCAGTTCCATCCAAGATGTAGTGCACTGCATAAATTCATCCTTCTTTGTGGCCGCATAGTATTCCATTGTGTCCAAGTATAGCACAAATCCATTGTCCACTCACTTGTAATTGGACACCAGGAATGTTTACATAGCCTGGCTGTTATACTCAGCACTACAATGAACATAGGTAAGCATATATACATTTTTGAATGAATATTTTGTATCTCAGAATTAGATACCCAAGGAATAGAATTGCTGGGATTGTGTGGAAGCTCTACTCTTATTGTTTTAATTGAATCACCATGAGATAAAGCACAAAGCTTTCATGGTTGAGTTTCATTCATACAATTATTGAACACCCATCCCTCCACCAGTGCACATTTTCCACCAATGTCCCCAGTATCCCTCCCTCCCGTCATCCCCACCCCACTCCAATCCCTGCCTCTATGGCAGGCACCTTTCTTCTTACTCTCTCTACTTTGGGGCATCATTATTTACAATATAGATACTGAGAGGCCATAATGTTTGGTTCTTAGTCTACTTTCAGTACACATCTCCCATCCTGAGCGATTCCTCCAATCATCATTGACTTACTGGTCCCTTCTCCCATCCCAACCACCTTCTTCCCCAGCACAGGAGGCAGGCTTCTGACCATGGAGCAATCCTCCTGGCCCTTGTTTCTGCAGTCCTTCGGTGTTAGTCTCATGTTATTTTATATTCCACAAACGAGTGCAGCCATTCTATGTCTGTCCCTCTCTTTCTGACTCATTTCACTTAGCATAATACTCTCCATGTCCATCTACCTATAAGAAAATTGCATGACTTCATATTTTCTAACAGCTGCATAGTATTCCATTGTGTAGAAGTAGCATAGTTTCTTTACCCAGTCGTCTATTCTCGGGCATTCCAGTTGTTTCCAGATTCTGGCTATTGTGAACAATGCTGCAATAAACATACAAGTGCAGATGTCATTTCCATTGTGCTTTTTTGCACACCCAAAGATATATTCCCAGAAATGGTATTGCTGGGTCATATGGAAGCTCAATTTCTAGTTTTTTGAGGAATGTCCATATTTCTACTTTTACTTTTTTTGAGAAATCTCAATTCTGTTTGCCATAGGGGCTGAGCAAGAAGCATCCCCAGCAGTGCTTGAGAATTCTTTTTTTTCACCACATCCCACCCACACAGGTTGTTTCTCGTGTTTTTGATTACACACCATTCTCACTAGTGTGAAATAATATCTCATTATTGTCTTAATGTGGATTTCCCTAATAATAAGTGATAATGAACACTTTTTCATAATTTCTGGCAATTCATGTGTCTTCTTCAGAAAAGTGTTTAGTTTTCTCAACACCTGTCCATGTGACTGGCCTTTCACACTTGAACAGAGATGCCAGTAATGGCCTCTTAGCCTTTGAAAGTGTGTCTTGGTTTCTTTTTTAAAGCCTCTTGTTAGGGCCAGAAAGATAACACAGTAAGTATGGCACTTGCTTTGCACACGGCCAACCTGGGTTCAATGCCTGACACCATCTATGGTCCCCTAAGCCCACCAGGATTGATCTCTGAGTGCAAAATTAGGAATAAGTCCCGAAAACGACTGGGTGTGGCACAAAAACAAACAAAAAACAAAAGGCTCTTGTTGGAAAGATTATCTTTACTTCACTCTATGTATTTGATTGTAAACTAGCTGTTTATCTGAGGTTTTTTCCTATTGGTTTCTGTTTATTCTACCTTGTGGTTCAAGGAACTCCTAATGTTCACAAATAAAGAACATTATAAGAATTAAATATGTGAACTGGTGTAGTTAAGAAATATTGGAGGAGAAAAAAAAAACTATTGATCCACCTCCTACAGTCTTGCATCACTGCAATAATTGTGGCCAGCTGCACAGCTGCAGAGCAGACTGCTGAGGTGCTCTTTAAAAGGAATTGTCTCCAAAATCTTCATCTGTTCATTCTTAAAATATTCACATGGACTTGGCTGGTCTTTTTCTCTCTCTAATCATCGAGGAAGGAAACTGAGCATGGACTCTATGTTCTAATGACCCCTTCCAGGTTTGCAAATTTCACAGCCAACCTGGCTTCACAGCCATCAATGTAAAAAGAAGCACTGGTGTGCAGAACAAGTTATGATACAAGTGGTATGAAAGTTCCCTCCATGCCTAATAGCCAGTGGGATCTGCCACATATATATTAAGATAGAGGAAAAGAGGAAAAATGTCGATGGTTCTAGTTCCTAAAATCAATGTAATGACAGGACACATGAAAACGTGCACAGACTCCTTAATAGGATAACCCAAAGTAAGCCTCTGGTCTCAAAAGTTGACTCTTGATATTTTGGAATTTCTCTTTCTCAGAGCACCATTTAAGTGTATGATTTTTGTGTTAGTCTCAACATGGTTATAGTGTGGACATTAACTGAAGACCCCCTGCCTCCTCCCACTCTAGCTAGAATAAAGTGACTTGAATTAATGTGATGCGCATACAATGCACATGACTTCAGTTTTCAGGGCCCCAAGAAATTCCAAGAGTGGTTTCTATGTGCACTACTCCCCTCAGGAGTTTATAGAAATCCAATGGACAGGTCTCAAGGTCTGACTCCATTCCATCTGCAGATAGAATCAGTGTTCTATTGGCATCTGAAGAACCATCAGGCTCATCCAAAACTTTTGTATCTGTAGCATGATCATCACATCGAATAAATAATTTTCTGTCATCTTGGTCATACCATTTGTAAATTTCTCTCCCTCTGCTCACTCCCACTACTTTCTTCTGAATTTTACAATTGCCCACAAAAATATCCCTCTGCTAGGTAAATCGTTAATAAATCTTTATAAATCTCAGTAACAGCAGCTCATCCAGACATAAAAGACTTAATTTCTATCTCAAAAATGATAACTACATATTTTTCTAGTAAAAGAGCTGAGATACTCTCTTAGAGGAATTCTGATGTGCTAAAATCAAAATTAAACACTGCCTATTGAGTTTCCACTACACACTAGATAATTTCAGGGGCTGGAGCAGTATAAAGTATTCCTATCCTTTACATGCATAAAGTCTGGGTGGAAAAGATTGAGAGAGGAACCGATCCCTTTAAGCAGTGAGCTTCAAGAAAGGGAGAGGTTACAAAATGTCAAGGTCCAGATAAGAGTCCCTAAGCAGGTAGAATCCAACCATTCTCAATTTCACACTTAGGTAAAGAGACAATATTTTTCTCCTGAAAGAACTATTTTCAGAACAAAGTGGGAATAGCGCTGGCTGTGCTGTAAGCCATAATGCCCAAAAGTAGAGAGAGGATGGGGAATATTGTCTGCCATGGAGGCAGGGGGGAGGGTAGGAAAGGGGGAGTATACCCAGGTGGTGGGGAGTGTGCACTGGTGGAGGGATGGGTGTTTAATCAGTGTGAGATCGTAACCCAAACATGAAAGCTTGTAACTATCTCACAGTGATTAAATAAAATTTAAAAATAAATGAGAGCCAGTGGTAGTCAGAGGATCACATAACTGAAAAGCAACAACAAAAAAGGCAAATAAAACTGTAGCTAAGGGTCTAGAGAAAACTGACAGCCTTGCTGGGCAAGGTACCAATAGTAAAAAAAAAAAGTGACCCTATAGATTACTGGAAGAACTGTAATGTTATAAACAGGCAAATGGGCTAAATATATAATGGATAATTGAGGGAGTGTCTGAGAGTTATCATATGCTGCCCCCCCACCTACTTTCCAAACCACAACTGAGAGCATCAGAGTTATCAGTAACTACAATAGATCAATGACTTCACAAGTATCATTTAATTTTCACCATCTGTAAGGTAGATATGATTAAATCTCAATTTCCAGAGGTTCAAAGTGATGATGTCACTTTCCCAAGATCACAAGACTACCAAGTGACAAAGCTGGATTTCAACAATAGGACTGCCACCTGCAGAGGCCTGGAGTCTTATAATCTGGTAGTAGAGCGCCACACACACGAGTAAGATCAAATCAAATCAGACTGCCTTAACTATGTATGTAACAAAACTCTATAAACAACTTGCATGAAGACTGCAGGAAATGAAAATATTCATCTTGCCTTTTCTCCCTTAAGATGTGTGCTATGTCACAGATATCTCTAAAAGGAGACGATGGTCAGTGAGTCAGAGGAGAAGTAACTGCGTCTATATGACCAAGAACAATCAGCAGACATGGGACACATTCAGATCAAAATTGCAAAAAGACTTGTCTCCCTGTTGGCACATTATTTAAAGCAAGTAAAGCATCCTGCAGTGTGCCAAGACTTAATGAGAGGACATGAGCTATGAGTAAGGATAAATGAGTTTTCAAGTTCCAATTTATTCACCAACTTAATGTGATTTGGAACAAGTTATATATACATGTCACTCTCTCTGCCAGTGTCTTCACCAGAAGAAGGACATCAGATTGGGTAATTTCCCAGTTCCTTTGCTTATCCATGGGCATTCACAGTGACAGCAGGATGCCTTGGGTTTGCTGGAAATTAATACAAAGCACAGGAGACTGGGTGCGCTTGAGCATGTGCCCAGATAGAGGACCTCTCACAGCACAAGCCACCTGTATTTTTTCCACTTGACCACATCCTAATCGACAGGGCAGTGCTATTGTCAGGCTGCCCATCAGATAGAACATTCCACCTCACAGGTGGATGCATTTCAGTGAGTCACCAATAAACTGCAAAGAAATCCCTGCTTCTAGGATCAGATAGTCAAAATAGCAGAAGTATTCAGACTCTTAGTTTTCAATGGCGCTCCCCTAAAGAACAAAAAGCAAGGGAGAATCCCTTCGTGTGTCCAACTTCAAGTTCCAAGCTTGGTATTTAAACCTTCGGATCCTCTGTGGCCAGAATAAATGTAATTAGTCCAAAGTTTTCCCCTGCTGGATTTAATTATCATTCAGCCCGTGATGGCAGTAATAATACTAATAATAAGTTCTTACGTCAGCACTTTTCAGCTTTTCAAATGACTTTGACATGCTTTATCTCACTTGAGTTTAATAATAACCATGCAGTAGAAATGGGGCAAGTATTATTATCTCCATTAATACTAATAATAGCTAACACTTAGGTAGACTTTTGCATTTACAAAGCATTTTCGTACATATTTTCCCGTTGTGCTGGAGGCTAAGTTCCTGGCCACTGTAACCACGTCACTTTCATCTCTTTGCTTTGCAGTAGTTAGCATGGGCTTAAGCACCTAAAAGTCACTTCAAGTATAGCATGTTAAACTCCAAATTAATTTGATCCTAATGAAAATTCCGTCAAATTGGCTTGCAGAGACTATTTGCTATTGGTGCTGATGGTGCTGATGGTGGCATTACATGCAGTGCTTGATGACTAAACCCACACCTGGTAGCACTTAGGATCCACAAAATTGCCACCGATCAAAACCAGGGTCTCACACATGGGAATCTTGTGCTCTACCACTTTATCCAGATCCCTGAGCCTCATAGAAAAATATTTTTATCTCTAGTTTTTCAGGTGGGAAGTTGAAGTCAAAGAATTTCACATCTCAAAAAAAATCACGAAGGAGTATCCAGACCAAGAAAACAGGAGATTTTAAATAAGTTCAGAGTTTTGTGTTCATTCTTCCTTACCTGTGTTTGTCAAACTTTAACATGTAAACTGATCATCTGGTAATCTTGTTAAAATGCAGATCTGATTCAGTAGGTTTGGGGCATGGTATGAGATTCTAATTTATAACTAGCTTCCATGTGATATGGAAGCAGCTCATTTAGAGACCACTTTTTTTCTTTGCTTGTCTTGGTCTTTGTGGTTTTGTTTTCTTTTTCCTTTTTTCCTCCATTTGCTGACATGCAATTGATGTTCAAGATTGTACAAGTTTAAGGTTGCTAAGAGGACCCCTTTGGAGGAGACAAATGGAAATAAGAAGCCAAGAGCAATGAGTGACTTTCTCAAGGTCATTCCTTGAACTAAAAGTGTAAACAGATTTAGGGGTTCCATTGATCTCCCCTCATTCTAATGCTTGTTCTATATACATACCTTCATAACAACAACAATGAAATACTCAGAGAGTGTCTCTACTCACTTCATTCTATTCACAGTTAGCAAGAGCCTCTCATGTTTAAAAATAGTCTTAGACTTTTAAAAAACATATGGTTGGTTCATGAGTACACAATAAGAATTGGAGCTGGAGTGAAACTGTACTTCAGAAAACCTGGGTTCCAGTTTGCCACAGAGTTGTGTTAGCTCCTTCAAAGCTGATCTATTGATTCTATATGAACCACCTTTGTAGCCTCTCTTTTGTCAATAGGCCCCAACTTTTCTGGTAGTCTAGAAAACACCCTTCTGAAACTCATGGACAGAGTTGGATTGGCTCTAGGTCAAGCTGTGCTTAAATGCCAGACATTATAATTCTGCAAACTTGAAACACAATACAGGAATTAGTAACCAGGCACCAGTCAGGGCCACAGTAGCTGGCTGAATAATCTCCCTGTGAACTATACATATCTATCAATTATGCTAACCATCACCCAATTTCAAATCCAAGTCAGGGCTGTGCAGAGAAACTGGTAAATTAGTTGGGATTCTGCAGAGAAACACAACCAGAAATTAGAAGAAAATTATTTATAGTATTTTGGGAGACAAGTCTTAAAATCTGCAGAATTATCAAAGCAGAGACAGAAGAGAGCTGGTGGTTTATTTCCACTCAAAGTTTGAAGGTTGAGAACCAGAAGAGTTGACAATGAAGCTCTACTCTGAAGGCCAGCAAACTCAAGATCCATGAGAGCTAATGTTTCCATTCAAGTCCAAAGGAAGGAGAAAGCTAGTATTCCAGTATAAAATAGGTATGACAGAAATACATCTTTCACATGGGGAAGAATCTGCTTTTTATTCTATTCAGGTCTTCAAATGATATGCTGAGACTCACCAACCATAGGGAAGGAAACTGCTTTACTCAGTCTTTTATTTGAATAATATTATTGCTTGAAAATTTTCTCACAGAAGCACCCAGGGTAATATTTTGCCAGTATTAAATGGCCTAGCCAAGTTGAGACATAACACAAAGGCATTGACTACATTAATATGGTGTCCACTACAGAGAAAATATACCAAAAATCCAACACATTGACACCTCCATAAATATCTTATTTTGTAAGATTGTACTCTTCCTAAAGAAGAAATTTTCCTCATGGAAATATTTAGTTACAGTTTGTAAACCTGTAGTTACCATTTCCCAGGGCATACTGAGGAGATACTGGCATTAAGAGACTACTTAACAGTCGACAGGGAGTAGGAAAGACTAGAACCGCCCAAGAGGGAGGGTGGCTGATTTTATTGATGAATCTTCTTTATGATGTCAAAGACACATACAAAAAAGAGCTCTGGCCTTTTGTTTATTCCATTTGTACTGCTGAACACTAGGTTTTTATGCTTAGTTCAACTTCCTCTTTGGAACTCAGGAAAGGAGGGACAATTCCTCAAATATCAGATGAACATTTAAAATCAATGATAATATGGGCTCGGGAACAGTGAAACCACCTCTGTATTAAAAAAAAAAAGAACCACAGATTAGGCACAGCCCTGGGTCAGAGTTTACAATGTGCTAAGAGTTCAGACGATGGTCATTGCCCAAACGCTGATGGTAATTTATGATTAGATGACTATGCTCCAAGAAGCTCTGGTCATTAGCCACTATGCTCATTATGCTCATTAGCCATGGTCCACTCTAGTCTACATTGTCATCAGGCAGAGGCCATGAGAAAAGAATTGCCAAATTTCCTGTGTCCAACAATAGAAGTCCCTGGAAAATAAGATGTGCTCAATAATGAGCCAGAGGGGAAAATAGGAGGTCAGCTGGGTGGGGTTTGCAAGTCATCAAAAAGGGAAATATAATGCTCATTAGAAGGGGGAAAAAAGGTGTATCAGGTCTTTTGCAAGCAAGCTCTTTTCCTGGTTCACTCCTGAAATAAGCTTGAAGTAATCTCAGCAATGATCACAAATTGTTCACTGGATGTCACAATATGTGACAGCTAAAAAAGAAATGGAGGAGGATTGCTCATTAAACATAAACACTTAGCCTCACTTGGAAAAGCAGTACAAGATAACATACTAACTTGTTCTTTGCAAAGAGCAGTGTCATTTTTAGGTTGTTTTGTTTTGAGTCTACAGAGGTTACTGTGTCCAGCAGTGTTCAGAGGTCACTCCTGGCACTGTGCTCCTGGATTACTCCTGGCACAGCCTAGGGGACCATATGGGATGCCAAGATCAAACCTCAGTCGTCTGCAGGCAAGGAAAGCACCGTACCTACGTGCAAGGCAAGTACTCTACCCTACCGTTCCAATCCTGGACTGTATCATTTTTATATTAATTATATAATTTAGCCTTTACAAAAGATTAGTTATATGTTGTGATCCCCATTTACAAGTAAGCTAACAGACTTAGAGGGTTAAGTAGTTCATCTGAGAGTATGCAAATAGAAGGTGGAAAATTGACATGAATGAATTAAGACAACTGCAAGGAACTATTTCCCTCACAGAGCTCTCTTCCACAGAAGAGATCCCAGTGAAGCTGAATGGACTCTCCAGCCCCATTGCCACAATGTCTTACCTTTGCTCATGAAATATACTTAGGTTTCACTGAAGTTTGTTCAAAATCATTCAGTAATTGATTATTCTCAGAAAAAGTGTTGGCATTATTGGACTATTCAAAGAGAACAACACTGAGTTTCTTTGCTTTCTCAGTAAAAAATTTACATTGCCTTTTTCCTAATATAAAACGATCATTGTCACCCATTAAAATTGAAGATAGTCTTTGATTAAGAGAATTGGAAGGCATTTGAAAAACCAGAAGGCCTCCTAAAATTGTAACATATCAATGTCCTATGATAAGTCAAGATTTTAAATACAAGCATAGTAGATTATCTTGACTATATTCATTTTTATTTACTCATCATTAATTTGCTATTTGATATCACTGATAGAATTAGAGATGAATGAGACATGATTTCTATCATCAAGATCTTTATGCCCTACTAAGGGTTGGGGCAGAGATGAAAAAGAAGCAGCAGCAGATCATAACAATTCAAGTGGTACAACTGTATTGGCTTGGAGTATCTTATATAAAGTGTGACTAGTATAACCTGAACAAAAAAGGTGTAATAGAAAAATGAAATTAAAACTGAGTTTGAGATTTACTATATGGTTTCCAGGCATAGGAAAAATAGAAGAGTGTTTTGAGCAAAGAATACTGTAATAATAGAGGTGTAGAATAAGAAATAACAGAACATCACAGCTAAAAGTAGAATATTTGCCCATATTCTATTTGTTATTATTATTATTATTAGTTAATAGGAGGTTTGTTTTAATTATCATATTTATAATGCCAGGCACTGTGGAAAATACTAAAATTCTCTAACTCTAAAGCAAAACTGATGAAATACGAAACCATAAAATAATCAATTATCTTAAAGGTGGAGTTGTCAGGCAGACAACAGCTTTTAGGACATCACTGGCATGGGTCACATTTACCACATACACATAGAGTCGTTTCCTCCTATAAGATAGTGACATACTGTGAAATTTAATGCATAGCAATTTGTCTAGGAGATACCTGGTCTAGGTGACTACCAAATGGCTTTCTTGTAGCCATAAATTGACAAGAATTGCAAAGCCTTCCTGTGTTCAGCACTCTTCTCTACATCATGGGATATGCAGAAAAACTAAAAGCTTTGGCGCCTCCTCTCAAGAAGTCCATAGTGGGTATATGCGTGTATTTGAATTACTATTAAAAAATCAGTAGCTCCAAAGTGAAGCTGACTAGAGGCACAAGTGCATTGGAGAAACAAGAATAATCAGAAGCGGTTGCATGGAAGAGGTGGAATTCGAGTTATGTTTTGAAGAAGTTAAGGAACTTGAGTTGTTTATAAAGAAATAAAGATTTTAAGTAGAAATGAAAGACTACTCTGCATGAGAAACAAAGGTACAGAAGAAAAAGCCCTTTGTAGCAAGTGCATGTAGAATAAGAGAAACTACAGAAACCTAGGGCAGAGACTGTGCTGGAGGATGATAGGTGAGACGGTGAATGCTAAGCTAGAATGTAACAGGTAGGTTCTAATTCAGCCAGAGAAGTCTGAACTTGACTTTTTTAGGCAATGGGCAGCCACTCTAGGGCTTTCTTAGATTCAGATGTGAATCTGAATCTAGATTGCACGGCTTGAGGAGGGTGGAATGAATTATTACCAAAGAAAGGATGAGTTGGCACTTGCCTAAGTAACCCATAGAAATCAAAGAATCATATATCCTATGAATACTTTTGTAAGTGTTTCTCTAGTCAAGATTCTCCAGAGAAACAGAATCAATGATGAGTGCCTATATAACTAGATAGATAATTCATAGGTAGGCAAGTAGGTGATTAGATAGATAGATGATGATGATGATAGATAGATAGATAGATAGATAGATAGATAGATAGATAGATAGATAGATAGATAGATAGATAGATAGATAGATAGAGAATAATTTGGGGGACCTAGAAAGTCTAAAATTTGCATGGCAAGTCAGCAGATTGAAGACCCAGTGAAAAGCTGATATTTCAGCTTGCATCCAACGGTAGAATTCCCTCTTCCTCAGACCTGTCTTTTTTCTCTTGAGGCTCTCAACAGACTAGTTGAGTCTTGCCCACATTACAGAGGGTAATCTGCCTTACTCAAGGTCTACGATTTAAATGTTAATCTCTTCTAAATACTACCTTCACAATGACATTTATAACTGGTCTTTGACAAAATATCTGGGTACTGTGGCCTAGAGGAGTTGACACATAAAATTAATCATCACGGAGAGAAACCAGAAATCAGAGCGATCCATTCACCCTATTCCTCTGCCTAGTGGTCAGGCTTCCTTTCACAGCCTGCTATGAGTGAAAAGTCTGATTTGAATTGAATAAACATTTAAAAATAAGCCCTCTGTCACCGAAAGTAGAGCCAGATTTTGTGTCTCTGCTGGAAAATCTTCCGTGCGTTCTTAAATCCACTTGCCTGCAGATTCTCTCTACCTCTTCTCCTATTTGGCAAAATAGTCCCAGGGAGAATCTTGAGAATCTGTGTTTTTCAGACTTGCCACTGAAGTTTCTACAGACACGACTTGGCAAACATTCCACATTCAACTCTTACCATTAGGGCTGTGCTTCGTTTCGGTTTGGTTCAAAGGTTTCTGAACCAGCTCCCAAAACTTCATTTAGCTTATAATTCACTGTGGTTTGACATGTCCCATGTAGGGGAGAGAAATGACTTATATTTAATATTAACCAAGTAGCCTTCTACCACTTCCTCTTTTCCATTGTTTCAGAGAAATAAACAATGGATTTAGCAAGTCAAGGAGGCTCTGAAGCATTCCTCTAAGTATTCTGCCTCACACAGGATTTTACTCAACATCTGTTTAGAAAAACACACACATACCAAAATATATAAGACCCAAAGAAACTATGCATTGTTTTTGAGTAATGGTCATAACGTAATTGTTACTTAAGAGGGAAACACTAAGCTAAAAAAAAAAAGTTTTCTCCTAAATTATTCATGCTGAACATTGAAAAAAAAAAAGATTAAATTCAGGAACATTAACTCACAGTTGGTAACTTCCTTTCTTGTCCAGAAAAGAATCAGTGATAAAAACAAGTCTTCGAACTTTTTGGTTAGTGTGGTTTCTGTGAGGCTGGAGACATAGCACAAGGGGTAGGGCACTTGCTGGCAGGTGACCCGCCTGGATTCAATCCCAGGATCACATATTCTCTCCTGAGCACCACTAGGAGTGATCCCTGAGCACAGAGTCAGGAGTAAGCTTCCAGAACAGCCAGGTGTGACCCCCATACAAAGCTGGTGTCGGTCTCCTTCAAACACACAAAATATTACTGAGAAAAATAATTCTCGGTAGGATAATAAATATAAAGAAACATTAAAAAAACTTAAAGGTAGTATCATATTAGACTCTGTCTGCATTTTCCACTAAAAAGAGTAAAATGCTCTGGATTGAAAACCCCAATCAAAATTTACGTTAGGTCAAGTCTAAATTCACTTATTAAAAGAAGTAGGAAGAGTGTAGAGATAATACAGAGGTTAAGGGGCTGAAGCAATAGTATAGAGGGTAGGGCATTTACCTTGCACGCGGCCGACCCAGGTTCGATTCCCAGCTTCCCATATGGTCCCCTGATCACCGCCAGGAGTAATTCCTGAGTGAAGAGCCAAGAATAACCCCTGTGCATCGCTGGGTGTGACCCAAAAAAGCTAAAAAAAAAAATACAGAGATTAAGATACTTACCACACATATGGTGAACCCCCACTTGATTTTCAGCACAACATAATGTCCTCCAAGCACTGCCAAAAGTGATGCCTGAACACAGAGACAGGAGTAACCCCTGAACACTGCCAGGGATTCCCAAACTAAAAGGAAATGAAGAAATAAAGCAAGTAGGAATAAAGCTCAGGGACACATGCTTGACTTGGGTACGGACCTGAGTTTTGATCCCCGGACCACATGCCATCAACGCCAGCACCACTGCATATAGCCCTGGAGACCCAAATACTGCCTGGCATGACCATGGTGATACAATCACCAGTGGGCCGGGTCATAGCACATTGATATCCCTGAGCAAACTGAACTGGTAGACCAGATATCTCCTGGAATGGTCCCTTAGCACCTTGAGCACTGTTTGAGAGGCCCTTTCCTAAAACAATAGACAAATAGCAAAACAGATACTACAAAATTAAGTTGGGGTTTGGGAGGCAATAGCTCAAGAGGGTGGATATGCAGGTTCCTGAGTTCAGTTCCTGGTGCTGCATTGCCCTCAGAACCCCGGGTGTGGCCCGAAAGGCCCCGGCACTGCTAGGTCAACCATCTAACTTTCAGTTCTAGCACTGTCAGGTCATATTGTTACGAGTGGCCCCCTGGCTCTGAGCTGTTCTGGGAAGGCCAAAAGAAAAAAAGGAGAAGGGAACAAAGAAAGAATAGGACTCAAATACTAAGAGTCAGCAATTTCCTTCTGAGTGAGCCCAGAACACCACACCCTGGAGAAAAATAGAGACCCTATTAGAAGTACATCTTGGAAAAATGCCATGTTTCCCATCCTATCAGCTCTGAGTGCAAAACCTAAGACAAAGTGATCCAGAAAATTCTAAAATAAAATAATAAACAAGAATATGCAGATAAGTGGCAATAAATACATTAGGGGTAACTACGCTTATGACAGACCAATTAGAATTCATAGCAAAAAGCATAAAACATTCTGAAGAATGAAAAAGAGGATTGCAAGGTGTTTCATGTTAATCTGTACAGTAAGATAAAATTCTTAATACCAGCCCCATAATTACCCATTTCTATAATCAGTTAAACATTCTATTCTACAGTAACAGAGAACCTTAATGTTTGATCACTTAGGAGTAGGAAATAAGGACCAAGTTACTATATTAAGATTTTTAGAATCAAGCTTTCTGTGATTCTTAGTTTAAAAGCATGGGTTTGGGTTTATCTGAAGATAAGGGGAACTTACATTTTATTCTAGGATATAGCTCAAAGTGAATCCCCTTCATTTTACAAATGTACTCATTAAACTAGCAATTCTTCAACAAAGACACTCCAGGTGCTGACAAACTCATCAAAGTCTGCAGTATTGTATGTCAAATATTTTCTACAATACTGCAAGGAGCCATCCATTTCCATGGGGAAGGAAGAACAGTGTCTCAGGATCGGTTCTATCATCTAGAGCAAGGGTCACACCTGCAAGTAATTTACATAAATTGGTGGACCAGGTGGGGATTGGAGAACACACAAAGTTCAAGGACCACATACGGGACAGCTAGCATTCAGCCCCAGGCTCATAATTGCAAAATGACAATGTGGTTCCAATGCTGTCAAATAGCCCAAATATAACAACTGAACTATTTTATCCCATGCGTACATTCTCCCATGTCTTTGTGGACTTTCTTCAGGCACTTTGCTTTCCTCCCACATCCCAGTGATGTGTGTGTTAGGTTGATCTGTGTGTCTAAATGTCTACAATCTGAGTAAGTGTGGGTGTGGGTGTGGGTGCACCCTGCTATACACCACGTCCTGTCCAGGGTTAGTTCCCATTCTGCTACTGAGCTGTCAGGACATGCTCCAACCACCCAATACCCTCAAAAGGAAAGAGCCAACTTGAAAATTCATTAATTACACAAATTATAATATTAGAAGTAATTTAATTCAGAAGCTCAATGATATTTTTGTAACCAGGCGTATGGCATAAGAACTTAACTCTTCCTTATATAAATTAGCCCATGTTAAAATAGTTTTGTCATAAACCATTTGTGATTCTCAAGAAATAATAACTTAAAGAATTATTGTATAAAGGAAAACAAAATTCAGATTTTTTTTACTATAATTGTTTTTTTCTTTTTGGGTCACACCCAGCGATGCACAGCGGTTACTCCTGGCTCATGCACTCAGGAATTACCCCTGACAGTGCTCGGGGGACCATATGGGATGCTGGGAATTGAACCCAGGTCGACTGCATGCAAGGCAAATGCCCTACACCTTATGCTATTACTCCAGCTCCTACTGTAATTTATTGACCCTAAGAATTACATTTTTATTTATATTTAGTGCTTTGGATTTTTAGTTATTTATTGTAGTTAAAGTAACATGGTTACAACCATGTTTATGTTTATGCTTTTGGGTATTTTTTTTAGACCATATCTGGCTGAGCTCAGGGATTACTCCTGGCTCTGTGCTCAGAGATCACTGCTAGCAGGACTGAGGGAACCATCTGTGGTACAGAGGATCAAACACACCCAGGACAACCACCTGCAAAGTAAATGCCCTATTATTTTCTGGGCCCAACTTTCTAAAACTTTTGGTTTGCAAAGTTACTGTCCCTCCACCAACACCAATGTGTCAAAGACCCTCCACTCAGTTTCTTATGCTATTTCTGGGTCCACCTCTTCCTTTCCCACTATCTCAGCATCCTCCCATTATGAGGTAACCTCAGTTCTGTAGTCAAAGTCTGTTGGCTTGTTATCATGTGAGGCTAGCCATTCCCTTGCTTTGTTTTTCTACATATTACCTATGAGTGAGATCATTCTTTGCATCAGAAATTTATCCTTAATAAGATGTGTGATTTATAAATATTTTCTCCCACTCAGTAGTTTGTTTTGGTGAGTATTTTTGTTCATCTGAGTTTATTTCACAGTGCAAAAATTTTTTATTCTACGTACATAATTTATTTCTACTTTTCTTTTGTTTGTCAATAAACTGAACTCATTAAGGACGTCTTGGAGATGAATTTTATGAAGAGTTCTTCATATGTTTTGCTTAATGTATTTTATGGATTCTAGTCTGATATCAAAGTCTTTTATCCATTTGAATTAACTTTTGTTTATGGTGTGATATAAAAATACAATTTTATTTTTTAAATGTGCTTATATTTTTTGAAGGGAGCCATCCCTGGCTGTGCTCAGGGCTTATTTGCGGTTCTGTGCCCAGGGATCACACTTGGAGGTGGTCATGAAAGCAGATATTGTGTTGACGATCGAACCCAGGTCAGCCATGTGCAAGGCTAGTGTGCTACCCAGGCCAAATTTCAATCTTTTCCCTGTGGTGAATCAATCTTCCCAATACATTTGTTGAAGAGATTTTCTTTTCCCAACTTAATTCATCTAGCTTCTTTGTCATCAATTAAATGCCTGCATTTCTGGGGCTGGAGCAATAGCACAGCAGGTAGGACGTTTACCTTGCACTCGGCTGACCCAGGCTAGATTCCCAGCATCCCATATCGTCCCCTGAGCACCGCCAGGGGTGATTCCTGAGTGCAGAGCCAGGAGTAACCCCTGTGTGACCCCAAAAGCTAAAAAAATTAAAATAAATTTTATTTATTTACTAGGTCATTTCTAAAAGTCTCCTTTTATTCTATTGCCACACATTTTATTTAATTTTGGACTGGAGCGATAGCACAGCAGGTAGGGCATTTGCCTTGCACAGGGCTGACCCAGGGTCCTCCGTCCTTCTCAGAGAGCCTGGCAAGCTACTGAGAGTATCCCGCCCACACAGCAGAGCCTGGCAAGCTACCCATGAAAGATTCAATATGTCAAAAACATGGGGCTGGAGCGATAGCACAGCGGGTAGGGCGTTCGCCTTGCACACGGTCAACCCGGGTTCGATTCCCAGCATCCCGTATGGTCCCCTGAGCACTGCCGGGTGATTCCTGAGTGCATGAGCCAGGAGTAACCCCTGTGCATCGCCGGGTGTGACCTAAAAAGCAAAAAAAAAAAAAAAAAAACAATAATAGCAAATCTCACGAAGAAGACGTTACTGGTGCCCGCTCGAGAAAATCAATGAACAACAGGACGACAATGTTATGACAGTGCTACAGTATAGTATGATGTCAAATAATGCAATGCCTCCCATCTTTTTTCTCAGTATTTCTTTGGCTATTTAGGGAGTTTTATGGTTTCATGAAGTTTTAGCAGTATTTGTTCTGTGTCCACGTTTTAGAAGCAAGTTATGTCACAATAAATGGTAAAGTATAGTTATAGTCAACAACAAATATATTTTTCCTTAGTGCTATCTAAATTAATAGCACATATTCAGAGTATTCCTACTATCCTAGATTGCATAAAATATGGGATATCTAACCCCAAATGTTTAATGTCTATAACTAAAGTTATGGATTGGAGCAATAGCACAGCGGGTAGAGAGTTTGCCTTGCACGTGGCCGACCCGGGTTCAATTTCTCTCGGAGAGGCCAGCAAGCTACCAAGAGTATCCCGCCCACACAGCAGAGCCTAGCAAGCTACCCGTGGCATATTCGATATACCAAAAACAGTAACAACAAGTCTCAAAATGGAGAAATGTCTCCATTGTAATGACTCATGCCTACTGGAGCAAATCGATGAACAATGGGATGACAGTGATACGGTGATACAGAACTAAAGTTATAGATTTATAGTTTTAAAAATTTTTTAAACACTATGAAAGGTAAATGAAAAATTATTGTTCAAAGTCTTTTGTAGATAAACATTTTTATTCTCTTCTATAATTTTTGCGAAACAACTAGTACAAGTTCTACACTTGACAAGTGAAATAGTTCTAATTTATGCAACTGACCTAAAATACCAAACGCTGAGCAAACTGGTTCCCCCTAAAAAGGTCATATGAGTGGCCTAAATTATGTATAATAAGATTTAGAAAATCAAATTTTTACGTTACAGAAATTAAAAGTATCTTACCTTCTTTCCTTGTGACCAGAAATACTTTCAAAAGTTACTAAGTGGTTAGTTTAAGTCACTAAATTTCCAAAATGAAGAAGCACAGGGACCAACAAACTATAACCCACAGCAAAATTCAGCACACTAGCTGGCTTTAAATAAATTTTTAGAACATAGCCATTGGGAAAGCAACTTATTTGTTGACATACATCTATTGGCTGCTTTTCTGCTATAAAGGGAATGTTGAGTGGTTCCAACAGGAACTGCTTACAAAGGTCTGCTTACAAAACCGTACAATCTGGGTTTTAGAGAAATTTTCTTTTCCCTGATATTTATCAAATTTATGATCACAACATCATTTCTAGAAATAGAAAGAATTACACCCAGCTTGATTCACACATAGGGGAATTTTATATATAACTGAAATATATTATTTCAATATGTAATTGCACATCATTAAGAATTACATGTATATAATTGGAATAGGACCCCCAGTTGCAAATTATTTGTAAAAATATAAGTCAGAACGAGTAAATCAAAATTTTGAACCTAAGTTGTTCTCAGAGAAAAATTCATTCCACTAGCAAATTTTCTGGGAGAACCTAAAGCATTAAAACTATAAATGAAAGAATAAATATCTCAATAGATAACATAGAAATACAAAGACTCAAAAGAGACCACTATTTTAAAAAATTAGGTCAACAAACTGGACAGCTAAAAAAATTCTTAGACTATTCAGCCTTCCAAAACTAAACCAGAAATAAATAAATGATCTGACCATATCAATTTCTATAAGGAAATTGAATCAGTAATCAAAATCTCCCAACAAATAAAAGCTCAGGACCTAATAGCTTCATTGTAAATTTTACCAAACATTAAATAAATAGTGAAAATCCCTCTCAAACTCTTTCAAACAATAAGAGACAGGAAACACTCCCAAAATTATTTTATGACATAGAATTTTCTTGTCACTAAAGTATGACAAGAACAGTACAAAAAAAAAAACTACAAACCATTATTCCTGATCAGTTAAAGTGCAAAAAGTCTCAATAAAATATTAGCAAATGGAATTTACCCCAGGATATAAGGGTGATTCAACATACTTGTATACCATTTCAATCCATTAATAAAAATATTATAGACTATAAATGCCTGTGGGCACTAGCCCAGGCCTTTGACAAGCCCCCAAGTGTATTTCTCCTTAAGAATCAGTGTGGGGGAGGGGGCTGGAGCAATAGCACAGTGGGTAGGGCGTTTGCCTTGCACGCGGCTGACATGGCTTCGATTCCCAGCATCCCATATGGTCCCCTGAGCACCACCAGGAGTAATTCCTGAATAAATGAGCCAGGATTAACCCCTGTTGCATCTTGGGGTGTGACCCAAAAAGGAAAAAAAATCAGTGTGGAGGATCAGAGTGATAGTACAGTGGGTAGGATGTTTGCCTTGCACGTGACTGACCCAGGTTCAATACCTAACATCTTATATGGTACCCTGAGCTCTGCCAGGAGTAATTCCTGAATGCAGAATTAGGAGTAACCTCTGAGTATTGCAAAGCGTGTCTCAAACAACAACAAAAAAATCAGTGTTGAAACTGACCTTATGGTTCTTATTCAAGTCACTTCAGCAATCACCATTGAGGGTGGAAGGTGGCAGGTGGGAAGTAAATTATGTTACCAACAAATCCTAGCGTTGATATCTGAGAAATAGTTTGGGGTAGGAAGAACAAAAAATTTGAGGTCAGGGATATTTTTTTCATTGTTGTTAAGGGTTGAGTGCCATGGTGTGTGGGTTCCTTGTTAACTTTTTATTAGTAAATTTTAAATGTAAGAGTGAGATTTAAAGCTTGGAAAGGGGAAAATAAGCTCCCAAACAGTAATGAGTTAACTAGAGACATCTAAAAGGAAAGTTAAAGGTTAATAATAGTGCCCACTTTATCTAGTCCTGTGACTGACCTTGGGTTTACTCAAGATGGTTGTGTTTTGGGGCTGGAATGATAGCACAGCAGGTAGGGCATTTGCCTTGCGGACGACTGACCCAGGTTCGATTCCCAGAATTCCTTATGGTCCCCTGAGCACCGCCAGGAGTAATTCCTGAGTGCAGAGCCAGGAGTAAACCCTGTGTATCGCCGGGTGTGACCCAAAAAGCTAAAACAAAAAAAAAAAAAGGTGTCTTTTGATGCCTCAGAAATCTGAAGCTTCATGTCAGCACTTGCATTACAGCAAAAAACAATAGCAACAAAATACAACTGCCACATGTTTAAACTGCATATACATGATCAATAAATGTAATATATCATACTAGTAGAATAGAAATAAATTATCTAAATAAATGTAGAAAATAAACTTACTGTTTTTTATCATTTTAATCACTGTGATTTACAACATTGTTAATTAATAGGGTTCCATCTATACAATATTCCTGCCTTTACCCTGCATCAGACTAACCATTTCCCTCCACCACTATCTCAGGAAGTCACATACCTCCATCCTACACCCACCCACTGCTGTCTCCTTGCCGAAATAAGTTCAATTCTGTAGGACAGTTCTCAGGTTCAGCTGTTTTCGATAGGTTGTCAGTCGCTAATTATGCTTCTTTATATCCCAGGAGTGAGAAAGATCATTCTGTATCTGTCTTCCTCCTTCTGGCTGACTTATTTATACACAGTGGAATACTATGCAACTATAAGAAAAGAATTTTAATCAACACCTGTTAGCGAAAAAAATCTCAACAATCTCAACAAATTGGTTTAGAAGTAGAGTAATATGACAGTTCAACAGCTTGCTAGTAAAATAGTAAATAAATTGAAAAATAGTGTTTGCTGGTGAAATATTGAAAGTTTTTTTCTCTAAGTTCAGTAAAAAGACAATATTCTTGCTACTCCTATTTGACGTAATAGTAGGATTTCTAGTCAAAGCTGTAAGGAAAGAAAAGAAGATGAAAGGCTTTAGAATTGAGAAGGGAGAAGTAAAATTAATTGTCTCTACACATATGCATAGTTTATAGAAATAAAAATAGTATTGATTCCACTAAGAGTTTTTTTACTAAATAATAAAATGCTGGAAGTGTAGGGGAAACCTTATTTCTGTGGAGTTTAAAATGTATCAGACCACCAAAAATAATAAAAAGGTATTTGGCGATTCATTTTACCAAGTGACAACTCAAAAACACAGCTGCAAAACAGCTCTGATAAGTATGAAAAATTCTGAGAGTTTTACCAATTATCACAAAAATACTTTATTAACATAATTTGGATCTTCAGTGAAGAAAACCGGGGTCTCATTGTGCATTAGAGAGAACAAAAGTAGAACTTGGATACCCAAAGGTAGCCCTTATTCATAGGATAAAAGAGAATGTAACCAATTTAAATTAAAAAGTTGGGGAGGGAGGAGTAAGCTGATAAATGAATAAGGAACATTGTACTTATTAAGAATATAATCTCTAGCCGAGTGTGACCCAAAAAGCAAAAAAAAAAAAAAAAAAGAATATAATCTCTAAACAAGGTTTGCAGTGAGGTCCTTAAAACTCCATGTGCAAGACCATTAGTGTTCATTTCCTGTCTGGAAGCACATAGTCACATGTGCACACACATGTACACACATGTTCTCTTATCTTCCCACTTAAACTGAAAAAATCTACATGGTATGAAAGCAACGTAGTTTTATTGCATTCTGGATATGACTTGTCAGAAACTTGTTACTTACCTTCTATAACTCATTGAGATGTCACTGGTGGGAAACCTTCCCCACCCATTCTCTGAGAACAGTTACGAATTCCTTCCACCTATTTGGTATGGAGTCCAACACTTAATGTGTGTTTTGAAGATGTCATTTGTCTCTTCTACATTTCTTTAGGGTGGATACTTCACTGACTCTCACCATCAAATTCAATGTAAAACTAGAACATCTGCCTTGCATGTGGCCCACCCAATTCAATAACTGGCACCATATATGACCCCCCAAGCCTACAGGAGTGATACCTGAGAACTAGGAGTAAGTCCTGAGCACAGACATGCACCCCCAAAAAAAATTTTTTAAATCAATGTTGGATCCTTGGTATTGTGTATGTTCTTATAAGAATGTATGGAATTCGGCACTTTGTAACTCCTCTCTCCACTTCTATCATGGTGACTTTCTCAACATGGCAGCTTCACACCTCAACATTCACTTCACACCTCAACACTCACATCCTGCTTCACACCTCAACATACTATTTTTTTGTTAAGGATTAAAATATTAGTTTCTCGGGGCTGGAGAGATAGCACAGCGGGGAGGGCGTTTGCCTTGCACGCGGCCGACCAGGGTTCAAATCCCAGCATCCCATATGGTCCCCTGAGCACCGCCAGGGGTAATTCCTGAGTGCAGAGCCAGGAGTAACCCCTGTGCATTGCCAGGTGTGACCCAAAAAGCAAAAAATATATATATTAGTTTCTCATAGATACTCAAAATACTCAGACCAACTTTGGATCGTCTGTCCATTTTCCAACACAAATCTTCTACCCTCAGAAAGGTCATGCAAAATATTTCCTAAATATACTTCATACTTCCCTAAATATGCAGCTTAGTCTACACCGTTGATCCATATCCTGTCATTGTCCTTCAAGATCTAACTGAATGCCTGCTCTCCATGATGCTTTCTTACACTCTCACTTTTCTCAACTAATCTTTTAGTTTATGCTGGTTCTGTTTGTTACCACTTAACTTACACACATACACACACACACATGCACACACACAAATTTTTTAAAATTTTTTATTAGTGAATCACTGTGAGGTGCAGTTACTAACTTATGAGGTTTTGTGTTTGCTTTTCACTCATACAATGATCTTTTATCCATCCCTTCACCAGTGCCCATTCACCTCCACCAATGTTCCCAGTATCCCTCTCACCACCCTCACCCCATCCCCCACCATCCCACCCTGCCTCTGCAGCAGGGCATTCCCTTTTGTTCTCGATTCTTTGGGGTGTTGTAGTTTGCAATAGAGATATTGAGTGGCCTTCTGTCTATAGTCTACTTTCAGTTCCCATCTTTCAACCCAAACAGGTCCTCCCAACATCCTCTACTTGGTGTTCCCTTCTCTATCTGAGCTGCCTTTTCCCCCAGCATGACACACACACAAATTCAAAAGGTAGGCTATCTAGTCTGTGCTTTTCCTATATTATGGAAACTCAACCATTCATCTTCTCTGTAAGTTCAAAGCCTCTGCTAGAACCTAGATCCCAAGGATGTAAGGTTCAAATAAGATATGAATTTTTCTCTTCAAAGAATTCACTCTGACATTTAGAAAAATTACATATACAGATATATATTTAAGTGATGGGAGAGGGGTGTGGTGTTGAAATGGTGTACTCATGAAAAGTGTGATTGATAATATTGTAAATCCAGCTACTTCAATAAAATTAGCCATAAAATAGGAATATGTATATTTCATGTGCAGGCGGTGGGCAGTTAAAGATAAAGCTCACTGTCTACCTATCTTGACCAAATGAGCCACTAAGTTTGATTCAGGACATTGCCACCGTATTTCATGTACTATCTCTGCCTGCAGCACTGTCGTATAATAACTGGCCCCACAACAAGCATGCTACCCTTGCATGCTACCAAAGTATTTCAGCATCACAGCAAGTCACTGTAACAATAGTTGCAGCCACCAAAAAAAAAAAGATATCCATGTCATTTTGCAGGCATGTAATAAAACCATCCCAGGGAGAGAAAGGTTAAGGCCATATGAACTATGGTCTCTTCCTTGAGTCTGGGTGGGCAGACTTACCCACCCCCACTGTAATTCCAGAAGCTACTCCCACTTTGCACAGCTATTGTTGACTCATTTGCCTATATCATAGATCCTGAGGTCACAGTAGCAAAAGCAGTAGATGACACCTCCCAATTCCTCAATACTGAAATTTCAGTAGGAGCACACCAAGTTAGATGGGAAAGTAACATAGAAGCCAACAAAACTAAACTCAACAAAAGCCAATTAAACTCGACAAACAAAAGCAATAACAGAAGATTCAGCTAGCAACAAAAACTTAGTGAATTCTTCGACAAGGACTTAGCCCTGTGATGAGATATAACAATTTTCACATTAAAAATAATTGACATTTTATACTTGTAGGTTTTAATATTGGAGCTTTGTTATCTAAACAGTTTCAACCCTAGAACTGGATCAACAATTGTGACTTTTGTCTACACGAAAATGGAGTTTTAAAAATTAAAAAAAAATTCTCTTACCAAGGTATGGAAAATATTAAAAAAGAGGCTCATAACTGTTAAGTTTTCTTAGACCATTAGTTATCAAGTTTTAGCTAATTTTCCAAACAAAAGTTTATTCTCTAATGTGTCAATTCCAAAGTCCAAGTGAGGCAAAGAAGAATAAAATTCCTCCTATCACCCACTAAAAGAAGTAGTTACAAGATTGCTGATAAATTTTAAGTGTAAAAAATAAATAAAAATAATTGCTCTTTGATAGTGAATAATACAGACATAAGTAGGATTTGGCAGAAAATCTGTCTTAAATGATTTAGTGAAATATAAGAGATGAGTCTGTGAAGGAAAATTTTAAGGTAGTATACATCTACTCCTGGTTATACACATGGCATACACATATAATAATTAGAAATAGCAGAATTCCTCATCTTTGAAGTTCAGTTATAAATATGAATCTTCAGTATTTGAAAACTGATCCCTCTATTAATAAACAAATCTTAGCAAAAACTTGTGTTTTATAGTGTTGTTTTAAATTAATATTCCTCTTTCATTTTCCATTACTGTATCTTTCTTTAATGGCAAATGTACCAGACAGTTTCCTGAAAATCCAAATGAAGTTATAAATAGAAGAAATGCACAGTCATTTTGGTTTTTGGTTTTGGGTTTTGGGTTTTGGGTTTTTAATTTAATTTTCTTTCTGTAAAGTTGTACACAATAATTTGTTACATTTAATATTACAACACCAATCCCACCACTATTCCACCTACCACCACCATATTTCAAATGTTTCCACCCCAACCCCCAAAGCCTGCCCCAAAACAGGACCTAAATGATTTATTTTGTATTGCTTGTTATGACTAATCCACTAGAAATGATCCCAAAACGTTTCCTAGAGGAAGTTGTGTGAGGATTGTTGTATCTCACCCTAGAGGCAGCAAGCCCTTGTATAAGAGATTACTAACATATGAGATGCCACGCAGCCATGAACACAGCCACGCACTCCAGGAATTCTAAAATTTGGCTGGTGATTTTGGGTCTGGAGGCAGCTCTATGGCATGTCATTCTGTGTTGCTCTCTTCCGAGAGATTTCTTTGTGATCATGGGGATCATGGCCATTAATGAGTTTATATGGTGCCAGAGGCAGTTTCTGAGTGTGACAGCCAGGCTACAGAGAACACAAGGAGAGGGACGGGGGTCTCCCCTTCCTGACTTCGTGTGAGCCTGGAGATTCAGCCACAAGTCCCACATACCTGGATTTTTATCACTCACGGATAAGACTCATCCCAGCCTGTGGAGAGCAGCTGTGAACATAGTGACGATTGAGTTCTGGAGGTTTTCAGTTGCCAGGGCTCTGTTGGGGCAGGGAGCGTAATTCACCTGGCTGGCTGCAAGTTGTTCCAGATGAAACAGCCTAGCACAGGGTCCAAGGGTATCTCTATGGCGTATCATTCTGTGTTGCTCTCTTCAGAGAAATTTATTTGTGCGTCTCTGGATCATGGCCATTAATGATCTTACATGGTGCCAGAGGCAGTTCCTGGGTGCACTGGTCATTTGAATGCCACAGGTGATCACATTGCTTGTGCCAATAATTATCGTCCTGGGACTATTTATGACCTATATAGCTGACCTATTTATCTGACCAGAGTTCCAAATAGCAGGTTCTTGGTTTGAATACTATTAAGATAAAACTGTCCAGAGAAAGAGCATCATATGGGGAATATTGTCTGCCATGGAGGCAGGTGGAGGGTGGGAAAGAGGGGGTGTACCGGGGATATTGGTGGTGGGGAATGTACACTGGTGGAAGGATGGGTGTTTGATCATTGTGTGATTGTAACCCGAACATGAAAGCTTGTAACTATCTCACAGTGATTCAATAAAAATTTTTTAAAAAGAGAAAACTGTCCAGAAAGAAAAATTAAAACCCCTGACTAAAACAAACTAGATTATAAACAAATACAAAAACCAAGAAAAGTGCAATAAATTTTTCAACGGAAGGAAGCTACACGTGATTACAGTCATAGCATTGTCTTGTGATTTCATTTTAAGTTTACGATTGTGATATTGCTCAAAGGTCAAGACACATGTCATAACAAAGAGTTGAAAATAGTTGAAAATGAGAAACCAAAACCCATTTTTTTCTTTTTTTCTTTTTTTGCTTTTTGGGTAATACCTGGCGATGCTCAGGGGTTATTCCTGGCTCTGCACCCAGGAATTGCTCCTGGCGGTGCTTGGGGGACAGATGGGATGCCAGGGATCGAACTCAGATCAGCCTTGCAGGATCAAACCCAGATCGGCCGCATGCAAGGCAAACACCCTACCTGCTGTGCTATTGCTTCAGCTCCAAAACTCATACTTTATTGATAGTCTTTCTCTCTCTTCTTTACTTTTCTTATAGGAAGAGCATCTAACATTGGATCTACCCTGTAGCACTGCACTGTAGCACTGTCGTCCTGTTGTTCATCGATTTGCTCGAGTGTGCATCAGTAACATCTCCATTGTGAGACTTGTTGTTACTGTTTTTGGCATATAGAATACACCACGGGTAGCTTGCCAGACTCTACCATGTGGGCGGGATACTCTCGGTTGCTTGCTGGGCTCTCCGAGAGGACGGAGGAATTGAATATGTGCAAGGCAAGCGCCCTACCTGCTATGCTATTGCTCCAGTCTACCCTATTTAGCGAAATTTCTGTTTGTTTTTGGGGGTACACCTAAAGGTGCTCAGGGCTTACTCATGGGTCTGCATTCGGGGATAATTCCTGGAGGGAGGTGGAGGACCATATGGAGTATCAGGGATTGAACCTGCATCAGCTGTATGCAAGGTGAGCACCTTATCCACCATACTACTTCTCTGGCCCCACCCCGTTGCAAATTTTTAAGAGTTTATTGTATAATTGCTTGGTATCAGTACTGTGTTGTACATCATCTCTTGAACTTACTCTGCTCCCTAAGGAGTTATATAAATTCTGAGGCTGTAGGAGCAAAACTAAATGTTCATCCACCAATGGATAAAAAAAGAAAAATCTGGTATATTCAAACAATGAACAATTATTTTAGTCAAAGTGTTTCATATACACAATTGATTAGAAAATACAGTGGGGAAATGTTCTATGTGAAGAAACTCATAACAATGATAAAAATAGGTGTGACTGTAGCAAGAAATGTACTACTAAGGGATGTGAAAGAATCATTAACTAAATAAAATGGCAGTATGCATCCTTGAATAGAATGGCTTCACAAAGATAACAATAATTATTCACTGTCACTGTCACTGTCACTGTCATCCTGTTGCTCATAGATTTGCTCGAGCGGGCACCAGTAATGTTTCTCATTGAGAGACTGATTGCTACTGTTTTTGCCATATCCAATACGCCACGGGTAGCTTGCCAGGCTCTGCCGTGTGGGCTCGATACTCTTGGTAGCTTGCCAGTTAATTTATTAATTTGTAAAAGTGATTAAATGATAGCAATTTCAGCAATACAAGTAGATTATGAAGTCTATGCAGAAAAATAAATAGGCTACTTCAGAACTGAGCTTATCTTGAAAAATGAGGGGAAGGATAGAAAGAAGCCTTGGGACATTGGTATATGGAAGCACTTGGTCTTGACAAGGGGTGTAGTGTTGGAATGTTCTATGCATGAAACTATCATGAACAGTATTGTGAATCATGGTGTCCAAACAAAACCGGAAATAAAAAATAAAACAAATTAGAACTGATAGTTCATTCACAGGCTGGAGTGATAGCACAGTGAGTAGGGCGTTTGCCTTGCACACAGCCAACTTGGGTTTGATTCCTCTGTCCTTCTCGGAGAGCCTGGCAAGCTACCAAGAGTATCTTGCGTGCACAGCAGAGCCTGGCAAGCTTCCCGTGGCATATTCTTTTTTTTTTTTTTTGCTTTTTGGGTCACACCCAGCGATGCTCAGGGGTTACTCCTGGCTTTGCACTCAGGAATTACTCCTGGCGGGGCTTGGAGGACCACATGGGATGCCGGAGATTGAATCCGGGTCGGCCGCGTGCAAGGCAAACGCCCCACCCACTGTGCTATCGCTCCGGCCCCCTCGTGGCATATTCCATGTGCTAAAAACAGTAACAAGTCTTACAATGGAGATGTTACTGGTGCCCACTCGAGCAAATTGATGAGCACTGGGATGACAGTGACAGTGACAGTGACAGCTCATTCACAAGTAAGACAACCCACTATAAATATAAAGGTGAAATCTGAGGAATAAGTGGAACTAGCATATGCTAAAATACATCACTGAGTTACAATTAAACAGTTATATCCTAGATGTTAACAGAGTCCAATGCAACAATCCAGTAATTCCAGACATATGCTCAACTAACAATTAAAATAGAGTAAATCACAGAAAAGCACTTCAAGTGATTAAAAATTAAATTTTTTTAATAAATGGTTTGGGATGAAGCAATATTGGATGCATAAGTCACAGTGTACTTCAACAAAATAAATCTTTCATGGATCACAGCTAAAATCTTTGAAAATTAAAAACATAAATAGCTCTAGAAAAAAAATGGGAGAACTTTTACTGTAATATAATGTCTATAGTCTTTCTAAATAAAACATAAAACTGAGACGTCATAAGTAAGACTTATAGAACTTCTGCTTCTGTCCATAATGGAGTAACTGCTTCTGTGCTAATTTCTTCCCAATAAAAAATAACAAAACTGAATAAAATAAACAAAATAATTCTTTTAAGACCTTGGATAAAAGATGAAACTATTTCTGGGATATAACAACCTCAGGGCAGACGGGAGGGGCAGTGCTTGCAGTCCTCTGAGATGAGGAAACAGAATTCAAATTTTAGGAGCCAGGAATGTGATTATAGTATTTAAGTACCAACCTTATATGTGTGAGGCCCTGGGTTCAGTCCCTGACACTGCATACGCACACACACACACACACACACACACCTGACCCCACCAGGTATGGCCTCCTCAACAATTAAAAACATACTTCCAATCAAAGTAGATAAAACTTTAGAGGGAAATCACAAAAGAAAGAATATATTCAGTGGGTATCTATATTGGTTACCTCCATTACAAATTCTAGCTGTACCTACACAAGACAATTCCATTCAAGGCTTACTACATAGTATCTGCTACAAAGTAGGAAATGAAACTAAAATTCTAGAGGTTGAACTGTGCTCCATAAAAGAAGTACCAGAGAATTATGACCCTACCAGATAGAACCATCATCAGTAAACTGAAATCACACTAAATAATCATTTTTCTAATGAATAAGAATGATTGCTTCAATAAAGCTTATTCTAGGCTTGTCTGGAATGAGCAATTCTTAAAATTATGCTCTACCAAGACCTTTATGGGAAAAGGAACTTAAAAGTTGAGACTCTTCTTGTTATAGGACGAGACCTCACAAATATACCCCCCAAAAAATAGTAAAATTAAGCTTACCCAATTTCAAAATTATCAGTCAGTAATTTGCTAAAACATACACAGAAATACTAAATGCTAAAACATGTTCCAGTGCTCTTCACAAACACATAACAGAATATGATGTCTGCACAACATATTATTCTTAATTTTTAGAACTAAATTTAAAACCATTAACCACATAAAGAAACAAGAAAATATTGACAAAGTAAACCCCATCAAAAAATGGGGCAAAGAAATGAACAGAAACTTTACCAAGGAAGAAATACGAATGGCCAAAAGGCACATGAAAAAGTGCCCTGCATCACTAATCATCAGAGAGATGCAGATCAAAACAACTTTGAGATACCACCTCACACCACAGAGACTAGCACACATCCAAAAGAACAAAAGCAACCGCTGTTGGAGAGGATGTGGGGAGAAAGGGACCCTTCTTCACTGCTGGTGGGAATGCCGACTGGTTCAGCCCTTCTGGAAAACAATTTGGACGACTCTCAAAAAATTAGATATTGAATTCCCATTTGACCCAGCAATACCACTGCTGGGAATATATCCCAGAGAGGCAAAAAAGTACAATCGAAACAACATCTGCACATGTATGTTCATCGCAGCACTGTTTACAATAGCCAGAATCTGGAAAAAACCCGAATGCCCCAGAACGGATGACTGGTTGAGGAAACTTTGGTACATCTATACAATGGAATACTATGCAGCTGTTAGAAAAAAGGAGGTCAAGAATTTTGTAGTCAAGTGGATGGGCATGAAAAGTTTCATGCTGAGTGAAATGAGTCAGAAAGAGAGAGACAGACATAGAAAGATTGCACTCATCTATGGTATATAGAATAACAGAGTGGGAGACTAACACCCAAGAACTGTAGAAATAAGTACCAGGAGGTTGACTCCATGGCTTCGAGGCTGGCCTCACGTTCCGGGGAAAGGTCAACTCAGAGAAGCGATCACCAACTACATTGTAGTCGAAGGCCATGTGGGGGAAGGGAGTTGCGGGCTGAATGAGGGCTAGAGACTGAGCACAGCGGCCACTCAACACCTTTATTGCAAACCACAACAGCTAATTAGAGAGAGAAAACAGAAAGGAATGCCTTGCCACAGTGGCAGGGTGGGGTGGGGGGGAGATGGGATTGGGGAGGGTGGGAGGGACACTGGGTTTACGGGTGGTGGAGAATGGGCACTGGTGAAGGGATGGGTTCCAAACTTTGTATGAGGGAAGTATAAGCACAAAAGTGTATAAATCTGTAACTGTACCCTCACGGTGATTCTCTAATTAAAAATAAATAAATTTAAAAAAAAAATATTGACAAAGTAAAAATTATCAATAGAAACCCAAATCAAAATAACAAATACATGATATTTACCAAACTTTAATGAAGGACTAGAGATAGCTCCATAGGCTGAATCAGCACATGCTTTACATGAGAGCCAGAGTTTGATCCCCATGCCAGATGGCCTCCCAAATGCTGACAGTATTATTGCCCCAAACAGCACTAGGCCAAGAGTAGTCTCAGCTCTGTCAGGTGTGATAGTAAAGGAGTTGTCAAAGATCACATTTTCTGAAAATAACAGCAAAGACTCTCATCTCATCTGTTCTGCAAAGTGACTACATCACTCTCTCTTAGTCTGACTTTAGAACTTCAGTCAAACAAATGCTGTAGAAATAAGATTATGAGACCTTAATGCAAAGTTAAAAGAATGTCTTCTGTGTCTCCTGGAATTTTCAAGTAACTGCCATGAGTGAGAGTTGAAATGACAAGCAGAGGTCACAAGTAGGTAATGTGTATGACCATTCCAACTGAACTTCCAGCAGTTAATCAATGTCAGCTGCCAGTCGTGTGAATAGCTCATTATGGGTATCAAGCCCAGACTATTGAAGAGAAAGTAATAGAAACTATCCATTCAATTAAACATGGAGAAAAAAGGATGAGAAAAAAATAACAGACCTATGAGTAAATGAATAATGGTCTAACATATATATAATGAGAATTTCAGGAAGAAAATACAAGACAGAAAAACACAGTTGAATAAATAATGTCAAACAATTGAGTAAATATCTAAAAAAGGTTTTCTACTTGTTTACTTGAAGAACTGTTTAAAACATATCACAATAGTATGCAATGTTTTGTTTTATATATAAAGTAAAACATGTGACAACACCAAAAAGTAATGAGTAAATTGAATTAATGTATTATAAGTTTTAAATTAATATAATAGTAAATTAATTTATATATAAATTATACTTTTACACAGTTGATCAGAGATTGGTGATGGTTTGTTTGTTTAAGGTTTTTTTTTTGGGGGGTGAGGGGTTGGGGTCACACCTAGTAATGCTCAGGAGTTACTCCTGACTGCCTTCAGGAATTACTCCTCGTGATACCAAGGAGACAATACAGAATGTCGGGAATTTAACTGAGTTGGACACATGTAAGGTAAATGCTTTACCCACTATACTATCACTCTGGCCCAGTTAATCAGAGTTTTGATCAAGTCATTTTGTTCACATAAAACTTTTAAATGTGTTTATGATAAAAAACTGCAAGAAACAAAAATTAAACTCAACCTTAGAAATATATATTAGCAATTTATATCACATTGATTGATTTATCATTGATTTTAAAGATTGTTATTTTGACCTGTCAATTTCACTATGAGAAATTTATGCCATCCTAAGAATTTGTCTTAGTGAAAGAGCAACACAAGCAACATGCTGCAGAGATGCCTCTGGATCCTGCACCAGACTATCTTATCTAAATAACCAGGAGGTGGAGGTGGGTGAGTTCCCCACTCCCCCCCAGCTCAATAGAACCATGGCAGTCAAAAACCCCAGAACTCAATCACCACCATACTCACAGCCACCTTCCATGGGTTCAGACAAGCCTCATCCATGAGTGAATCTGCTAAAAAGAAAACCCAGGTATACAGGACTTGTGACTGAAATCTCTATGCTTGAACAGAGTCAGGAATGAGTGAACACCCACCCCCATCTCCCTGTGCTTCTGGTAGCCTGGCACTCACACCAGGAACTGCCTCTGGTGCCATATAAGCTCATTTATGGCCATGACACAGAGACTCAGAACTAAATATCTTGAAAGAGAGCAACACAAAAGCAATAAACCACAGAGATGCCTCTGAACCCCACAGTAACCATCCACTTAAAAAAAATAGAAAAAAATTTAGTTAAATTAACCTCAGCGTTATCACCATATTTAAAATTTTAGAATTCCTGGACCAACATCTAGTACTCTACACCATTAATGTACTAAGACAAGGGCTCAATGGCTCCAGGGTAAAACGTAACAATCTTCACACACTTTCCTCTAAGGAAAATTTTTGGATCTTTTTTTGTGGATTGTTCATAACAAGCAATACAAAATAAATTATTTAGGTCCTGCTTTGGCGACAGGCTTTGAAGGTCAGGATGAAAACATTTGAAATATGGCAGTGGGAAAGTGTTATGGTGGTGGGACTAATGTTGAAATATTAAATATAACAAATTATTGTGAACAACCTTATAAAAATATAAAAAAAATTTAATAGGTCTTAATGATACAGTGGCAAGTGTCAAACAAACCCTACGTAAAACAGTGATTACAAATGTATAGCAACAAATATCTGTCAACCACTAATTTCCAAATACAGGGAAATGGTTTAAGTTTTTGATGCATTTGTGGAAGTCTTAAGAGCATCAAAAAATACCTACATATTCTGGTAAACTGATCTTCATGGTGTTCAGTGAAAAACATGTAAATAATATTTGCATTGGGGGTTGAGAAACAAATGGATAGTTCTGGAAACATACGCAAGGAGGGAGCGATAGCACAGGGTTTTGGCGTTCGCCTATCACGCGGCCGACCCGAGTTCGATTCCTCCGCCCCTCTCGGAGAGTCCGGCAAGCTACTGAGAGTATCGAGCCCGCGTGGCAGAGCCTGGCAAGCTACCCGTGTTTATTGGATATGCCAAAAACAGTAACAGTAAGTCTCTCAATGAGAGACGTTACTGGTGCCCACTCAAACAAATCGATGAGCAACGGGATGACAGTGACAGTTGTTTCCAGGGAAAAGTGAGAGCAAGAAGTAAAATAGCAGGGGAAGTTTTCACTAACCTTTTGTGACTTTTAACATTAGGAAAGTATTTGTTGTTCTTCTTCTAGTTTTCGTTATTTAATGTGCTATCTTCCAGTTCCATCCAGTTGCATCAAAAGTGCATGACTTCATCATTGCTTACAGCTGCATAGTACGCCATTGTGTATGTATAGCACATCTTAATGATCCACTGATCTATTGGTGGACATCTAGGTTGATTCAAATCTTAGCTATTTTACTGAATGCTCAATGAATAAGGTGTGCATACTTGTTTTTGAATGAATATCAAAAACCCAACTATGAATAACTTGTAAGTCACAGTGCTTTAATAAAATAAAAGTTATGAAAAATAAAATAAATAAAAATAAATTATAAGTTAATATTTTTGAAAAGTACTCATTTTATACTTTACAAAAATAAGTTAAAAACAAATAAATCTATACTTAAAGTAATGTAGCAAAATTTGGGGAAAAAATAAAATATTTCAGGAAAAAATTCATGTAAACATAAGTGGAATGAAAATAAAATAGAAATCAAAATTCTCACCTGAAAAACAAAATGCTAAAATGCAGAGAACTATTTCCATGATCTGAGGGAAAAAAATATAGTTATATATCTGGCGAAACTATAATTAAATGGGGAAAAATTAAGTTGAACTTAACATGTAAGAATTCAAAAAATGCACCAGAGAATCTCTGAAAAAAAAAACACAAGAATTTACCCCATCAAAACAAACAAAATAATGTGTTTCAAAATATATAAGTAGTGGCTACTAAAGAATCCAATAACACCCTATATTTAAAGCGAAGTAAGTGTGAATCTATAATTTTAAAATATTAATATGAACCTGAATCTAAAATCTCAGATGATAACAGTTGAGAGGTCATAGCAGAAATGACAACTTTTTGCAACATACTATTTTTTAATTTAGATATTGTGATTTATAGTTATTAACTATTGAATGTAAGGTTGCTCCAATTCCAATCCCACCATCAGTGTCCACGTGCCTTTGCAAATGACCCCAGATTTTCTCCAACCCTTCAACCATGACAGAAACATTTCCAGTCAAATTGTTGTAATTTGGGTACCATTCCTAGAGTAACTTTGGCTCTGGTGATTTAAATGTATCAGATATGTTGCCTCTATACTCCAGACAAGTCTGGCGATCCTAACCCTTGCTCCTATGTTACATCCAGACCACCTCGTTTTGGTTCCATGCTAAAATTCTTGAGGAAGATTATTAAAGCTATCAATCACTAGAGAAACATGAGTTTAGGTATGCTTAAAACTACTAGTGAGACCCATTAGAAAAGTAGAATTTAACTAATTAATTGCTTTTTTTGATGGAACCCAAAATAAAGCTATAAAATATTGAGAAAAAATGTTGTGTATGCCAAAATAGCAAACTGCAACAAAGTAGTTTTATAGAAAATGTACCTAAGTATTATATAAAAAGAAAATCTTTAAATATTCTAGATTTCTATTCAAAATGTTATAAAACTAATAACAAGGAAGAATGATAAATTAATAAAATTAAAATAGAATAGCTCAGAGCTAAAATTAGAATAAAAACAAAAGTTGATCTTTTAAAAAGATGATACAATTGACATCAAAAAGATATTTTAATCAGAGTTATACAGAAAACTTTACCAATTCAAAAGAAATATCTTGTAGAAATATAAATGAGTTAAATACAAAACAAATTAGTAATTTAAAAAAATAAATATAAATTTCCAATATAAAATCAGAAAAGAAAAGGAAATACAAATAAACCAAAAATTGAATGTAACTGAAGTAGAAGAAAATGCCCACTTTGAAGACCTGGTAGCAATCTAGGAAATAAACTAAAATGACAATTTGGATTCAAGTAAGTATCTTTACATCACTAATATTCAGCATTAGTGAATGGGGAGGTGAAATACTCACTCTCATGAACTGCTTTAAATATTATATCTTAAAGAGAAAGAGTTCTCAGAATCTGTAAATTTTATATGATTACTTTTTGTCCCAGAAATGTCACCTTAAAGAATCTCTTCTATAAAACTAAAATAAATAAATAAATTAAATAAATTTTAAAAATAGAATCTCTTCTACCAAAAAGTTTATATGTTCCTAAAAAGATATTGATGCAGAACAGTATGTACTATTTATGATATTGGAACAAGGTAAATGTCCTCCCATTCAGGAGAAAATTTTCACATTCATTAAAATTAATTTTATTTTATAAAATAGCTTTAAAATAATGCCCACACCTGTGAGTTGGTTATAGCACAGCGAGTAGGGCATTTGCTTTGCATGAGGCCGACCTGGGTTCAATTCCTCTGTCCCTCTTGGAGAGCCTGGCAAGCTACTGAGAGTATCTCGCCCACACAGCAGAGCCTGGCAAGCTACCTGTGGCGTATTCAATATGCCAAAAACAGTAACAACAAGTCTCACCATGGAGATGCCCACTCGAGCAAATTGATGAACAGGATGACAGTGATACAGATACAGTGATATTTCCTTCATAGAGAGTAAATAACTGGTGTGGTACTTGATTAAAGATAGACTCTCAGAGCACTGGAACAGAATTGAGAGTCCAAATATAAATGCTCAGATTCATAGGCAGTTAATCTAAGACAAAGGAGCTGAGTACTTGAAGTCAAGGAAAACCCATTCAAGAAAATGTCGGGAAAACTGGATAAGCACATGCAAAACCATGGAACTGGAGGACCATTCAAAAATGTGTGTAGCCACTTGCGCTGCCATATAACAACATAGTATAACAATAACAACCAAAGACAGTAGAAATGGACCAGGAAGACTGGTCCAGGGTGGGAAGCCCACCACAAGTTGTGGGGAGTGCAATTAGGACAGAGAAGGGACCACTATGACAATGATAATTGGAAGTGGTCACTGGGCAAGAACTGAGTGCTGATGAGAGGTAAAATGATAAACTAATGACTTTTCAGTAACAGCATTGCAAACCTCTATGCCTAAAAGGAGAGAGAGAACAGAAAAGAGAGAGAGAGAGAGAGAGAGAGAGAGAGAGGAGAGAAGTGAAAGTGTTTGCCACAGAGACAGGAGGGGTAGAGGGGTCGGGAAGGAGAAAAACTGGCAACATTGGTGGTGGGAAATGTATGCTGGTAAAGGGACTTGTGTTGGAATACTGTGTGACTTAAGCCCAATCGTGAGCAACTTTACAACTGTGTATCTCATGGTCATTCAATTTAAAAAGAAAGTTTAAAAAATGTTTGTAACCGCACATTAAGAAGGACACTCATAAAAAGGCAGCTCAGATAGAGAAGGGAACACCAAGTAAAATGTGGCTGGAGATCCTGCGCGGGAAGGGAGATGCGTGCTGAAAGTAGACTAGAGACTGAACACGATGGCCACTCAATACCCCTATTGCAAACCACATCACCCAAAAGGAGAGAGAAAACAAAAGGGAATGCCCTGCCACAGAGGCGGGGTGGGGTAGCGGGGGGGGGGGGCGTTAAAGGGTGGGAAGGATACTAGATTCATTGGTGGTGGAGAATGGACACTGGTGGAGGGATGGGTTCTAGAACATTGTATGAGGGAAACACAAGCACAGAAATGTGTAAATCTGTAACTGTACCCTCATGGTGATTCACTAATTAAAAAATAAATAATTTTTTTAAAAAAGAATGACACTCATAGGGGGCAGAGAGAGTTCAGAGTAGAGAACACGGTTCTGAGTTTGACCTTTATGCACTGCACAACACCCCCCAGTACTATTCAGTGACTTCCAAGCACCACCAGCCTGGCCACAGTGGCCCCATCCCCACCAGGCCCAAAGAGCACTAGGTCAGCAAGTAAAGCACCTCTCCACGCCTGGCACTGGCAGACCAAATAGATCTGACAGTGGCATGTGGAAACCCAAGGACATCCTCCAGTTAGGTTCTTAGCAACGTCTTTTGGAGGTGAGGTGTAGGAAAAATGTGTGAAAAAGCAAAGATAAAAAAGAAAATAAAACTTAACATTTTTGTTTTCTGACTTTCCATAGTACAAATTTTTATCATGTGAAAAAAATAACTTATACAAAATAATTTAATATTTTAAAACAACTAAACATGCCATGTCTAAAGAAATATTTGCTTCAGGTAAGTTTTTTTTTTTTTTAATTTTCACTTTCAAATAACCAGTGAGACCTAAAAAAGAAAAAGAAAATGATATCTGCTAGAAGACTTCTCACCAGAATGATCTAGACCGAGAGCTAAGTAACCAATAACAAAGTGAAAAAGGTTCCATCATGGGAGACTCTGCAGATATTATAAGAAATGAAAACTTTCTATCAATAAATTAGACAACTCTGATAAAAGAGATAAAGTCTTCAGAAGACGCGATCAGTGACTAACTGAAGATGGGACAAGTAGGGACACAGAACCCAAAAACAAGGGAACACACAGGGGTAGGTATTACACCTAAGGTAGTATAGGTACAGTATAGAAACAAGGGTCAGGAGGTCTGGTCCACAATGGGAAGCTTGTTACAAGTGGTGGTGGGTGGGAGGAGGGCCGTTAGGATAGAGGTCACCATGGCAATGTTAGCTGGTGATCATTTTGGACAAGAACTGCATGCTGAGAGTAGGTAAAGGGATAAATATGATAAACTTTCAGTATTGTATTGCAAACCATAAGGAAAAGACCCAAAAGGAAAGAGAGTGAGTATGAGACAGACAGACAGACAGAGAAGTGTCTGCCATAGAGCCAGGTTTGGGGTGGGGGAAATATCAGGAGAGAAACTGGAGACACTGGTGGTGGGAAATGTACACTGGTTAAGGCACATTGTATGATTGGAACATTGTATGATTGAAGCAGAATCATACACAGCTTTGTACCTGTGTATCTCAGAATTCAATTTAAAAAAAAATAAAAAGGACTATGGAATACAGCAAATCTGTCTGTATTTAATCTAAATTGAAATTTATAGAATGAATTTCAATAGATAAAAATTAAATCCTATTTTTTAAATTTTGAAATAAAACTTAAAGATTCACATAAAAAATAAATAAATAAGAGGGCCATTAGAAAAGTTTTGCAGTATGGAGATATTCTTTTTCTTAGTTGAGTAGCCAAACACCTACTCAAAATCTCCTACTAAGACTCTTAGCATCTTGGTGCTGGAGCAATAGTACAGCAGGTAGGGCGTTTGCCTTGCACACGGCCGACCCGGGTTCAATTCCCAGCATAGGTCCCCTGAGCACCACCAGGAGTAATTCCTGAGCATAGAGCCAGGAGTAACCCCTGTGCATTGCCAGGTGTGAACCCCCCCAAAAAAAAGCAGAAATAAATGAATAAAAATAAAAATCTTAGCATCTAAATTCAGTCAAAGCTGAGATCATAATTGTACAATCACACACACACACACACACACACACACACACACAAACTCTCCCACTAGTTTCCCAAATTCACATCGTGGTTTCAAATTCATGTTAATTGTAGCTCCATAAATATACATGTTTGTTTTTTATCTCAATATCCAATCCTCAGCCTTATGTTAATACAGTAAACATTGTTGGTTACCTAATCTATATCCAGTCTCATCTCATCATTTCTGAAACACTGTCCTGAAGAAAGGATGATCCAACCCTCTCTCCTACTCTGAGATTTATCAGTTTAGTAGTTCCACTCTGTTAGAAGTAATGTTTTCAGAATTTCACTTAAGTCATTAAATGCAAGACATTTTTCTGATCGGGATTCTGTTCAGTTTTAAGCACGTGGCTCGCTTCAGTCCAACAATAGGAATGTGCTAAGAGCTTCTGTAAAATAAATTTTTTGAATCCTAAAATGTCAAAAGGAAATGAGTAACTATTACTTTTGAACACCAGAAAGTATTGATGTGAAGCCAGAAGCAACTGCAGCATTTAATTCTATAAGGGAAATGTATAACATAGATAAATTAATTTTTAAAAACAACCAACACATGGGGCTAGAGCAATAGCACAGCAGGTAGGGCATTTGCCTTGTATGTGGTCGACCTGGGTTCGATTCCCAGCATCCCATATGGTCCCCTGAGCAACGCCAGGAGTAATTCCTGAGTGTAGAGCCCTGAGCATTGTCGGGTGTGACCCAAAAACCAAAAATAAATAAATAAATAACCAACACACAGGGGTAGGTAATACACCTAAGGTAGTATAGGTACAGGAATAGGAGATAAATGAAACCAGAACGCTCAGTAAATGGCTCCTGTACCTGTAACTACCTAATTGAAAACAAAAACTCAAAAATGGTTTTTGAATCTGCCTGTCTCTTCACTGTCTCTGTCTCAAACATCAATCACCTGTCCCTATTTATGATCTGACCTAAATTCATTTTTCTAGCCCCACTATTACAGTAGTTTAAACATTATTATCATTTATCTTCTATTCCTGTACCTTTACAACCTTAGTCTTCAATCAATCCATTCATACTGTAATATAAAACTTACATTTTAGGATTTGATTCAAATTAATAATTCTTGTTTTAACCCTTTTAATTGTCTCTTGTTGACCTTAGAAAAGAGTCAAAATATCTTACCATGGTCTATAATATTATGAGAGATCAAGCTCCACGAACCTTTTTAATGTCACCTAATATCATTCTTCCTCTCCCTAAGTTCGGCATGATGTACATTGTTCCGGTCAGTAGAGCCACTATACTGATTTTTAGGAGGTTTATGCATGCCACTTCTGACATCTCACTTCATACAATTCCATACCATGGTTGAAGAACTAAGAGAGTATAATTTCCATGGACTGTGATTTGTAAGGTTGTCTTACCCAAACGTGTCCCTAAATACATTTTAACTGTTGATAAGATTTCAGTGTAAATACCTATTCCATTTTTCAAGACAGTCTTTTGTATATAAACTGATTTATCTTTAATTTTTAACTGAAACACTCTTTTTTAAATTATATCACTTGTTTATATTAGCCTGTGACTGCCACTTAGTCAAACTAATGATATTAATAGAGGACTGAACATAATGTTGGAATTTTATAACATGTCAAATGCTTAAGTAATACTTAACAGTATACATTTTTACCTATCTCTTGCTATTATTATTGACTTTAAAATAGTTTTGGAAAAAAGAGTAGCATAGATAATTATATTTAAATGTTAGTTTTAAATTTGTAATTTTATATCATTATAAAGCTTTGAGATCACGTATGTGAAAGTGTCTGTACCCCTTATACTATCTCACTCAAAAAATACTTAGGGAGGTCATAGTCTTATACATAAATGCATTATAGTCAGACAAAAGACCACATTAATATTGAAGTAACTATTTATCTGGAATTCAGACACCCTTCTCCAAAATATGGTGTCTTAAAAATTTAGATTTTTCTACTTTGCCTGTTTCATACTCACTATGGACTCATAAGTACTACCATATTACAAAGTAGGAAGGACATAAACTTAGCATTTCCCCCTGAAGTTCTGAGGAGTTAGACCTTGAAACCTCACATGAACAGCAGTAATCACTGCAACTCTAAAGGTCTTTAAGTAGACAGAAAGCCAAGAAACCATTACACTCTCCCAGACTCATCAAAGCAGCCATTGTGTTCCCCTTCCCTTTTCTCAAGACAAGAAAATAACCCTCAATCAGAGATTGAGTCATTCCCTAGAGAGAGAGGCAAGAGCAAATTTCAGTGAGACAAAGAAACACAGAGAAGGGCAACCCAGATGATTTTTGCTTCGCTATCGTATTTGAGAGTCAATAGCAAACTCAGTAGTGATTGCTAGAAGAAGCAAAGTGGAGGAATAGCCAATAAGGAGTTAGATTAGACTGATGAACCATTCCCAAAGAAGCGTCATTCCTAAACATTAAGGTGCAGTATCGTCTGACAATTTTGAACCATGGTAACAGTCCAATGAATATTTCTAAGCTGGAGGAAAAATACCTTTCAAGGCTGCTCTGCTCTCTGTTTTGCTCCAATAGCCAGTTTGGAAGTTTTATTCAGTTGAAGAGAAAGTTTTTAAGGACCGAAATTGAAGCAAAGTTATCTTACTAAACAAAATTCTATCTGAACTGTTTTTGTTTCTTCCATTGAATTCTATTAGAATTGTGTGCTCTAGAATCAGACATCAAATGTGAATCGAAAACATTTATCCAAAAGGATATATGTACACTTATTTTAATTACAGCTTTATATACAATAGCCAAGATCTGGAAACAACCCAAATACCCTACAAAATACCAACAGATTAAGAAATATTGATGTATAGATAGATAGATGATAGATAAATAGATAGATAGATAGATAGATATATAGATAGATAAAGTTAGTGATATATAGAATGCAATGGAACACTATTGATCTATGACAAAAGATGAAATCATGCAGTTTGCTGAAACCTGGATGGAACTGGAGGGAGTCAGACTAAGTGAAATGAGTCAGAAAAAAAAGATATAAACCCCAGACGATCTCACTTATTTGTGGATTATAAAGAATCAAAGTAAGTGACCAGACAATAATCAGTAAGCACTGTAGTACTGTCATCCCATTGTTAATCGATTTGCTCAAGCAGGCACCAGTAACGTCTCCATTGTGAGACTTGTTGTTACTGTTTTTGGCATATAGAATACACCACGGGTAGCTTGCCAGGCTCTGCCTTGCAGGCAGGATACTCTTGGTAGCTTGCCAGGCTCTCTGAGAGAAGCAGAAGAATCGAACCCGGGTCAGCTGTGTGCAAGGCAAGTGCCCTACCCACTGTGCTATAGCTCCAGCTCCATAATCAATAAAACTGTGATATATAATGGAATGGTATCGAGATCATTGAGATAATGGTGGAGGGATCTAGGGAATCTATCGGTGGGCATGGTATAAAATATACGGTGGACATGTACAAAACAATATAATTGGGTCTGTAGTTTAAGTTTTATTTTAATTTATTGAAAGAAAAGAAAAAAATACAATCTCTTAGTGAATATGCTTGCTCTTGTAAGCACAACATGCATAATAATATTTGTACTACACTATAGTTCTAAAGATTAAAAGACAATGTCAAAGTTTTGTATGCACTGAAGCAGAAGTAATAGGAGGAAAGCTGAAAATACAAGACCGAAAGGCTTCGGGGATAAAGGCTGATGAGAAGCAGAACCGAGGTAAGCTTGGAGGAAGAGAATAAAAGCTAATAAGCTTGTTTTAATTCATTTATTTAAGTTTTCACTTGGGATCCTTGCCTGACAGAGCTCAGGGACATTTCCTGGCTCTGTGCTCAGAAGTAATGTCTGACCGTGTTCAGAAAACCAAATGTGGTTCTGGGGAGTTGAACCGGGTCAGTCACATGCAAGGTGACTTTACTTCCTGTTCTGTCTCTCCAGTCTAAAGGAACTGGAGTTTTTAAACCAGCATTTCCCAAGCCAGTTACAAGAAACCCTAGTCCTTCAGAATACTTGTTTTGTTCATTTAAAATGAAAAACAGAAGTATTTTTTTTCTAAATTAGACATTTTAGGAAACAGTAGATTGTCTTATCGCATTCAATTTTTACTATAGTTTAACTTATATAAGCCTAATGTTACAAACTAACTCCTCAAGATGGATTTAAGAATGAGTCCCTCTTCTCTTGGTGCATTTCAAGGCCTCCTGCCTCTTGGAACACATTCTAAAAAACTTGGTTGGCATTACTGTACCTCCAGGTTCTGGCTGATAGCACCCTCTAAAAGCAAAAACTCACAACCAACTTACTTGTTAGATACTCTAAAACAGTGCCCAGAGTCTGTGAACTCTTCATGGGCCTAATGATGATTAAGAACTCTGAAGATTATTAACTGATTCAGAAAAAAAAAATTTAAGGGGCAAAAATTTGAAACATGTTGACGTAAGCTTCTACAAGATGAAACATTTTGCTAAGGAGTTAAGTGCCATTAATTAAATACATTACATATCATGACAAAAATGACAGAAATATATACTTTTGATGGACTTAGGTACAAACATATTTGCTTATGCTGTGAATAGACACTTGATAAACACACACACACACACACACACACACACACACACACACACACACACACACACACACACACACCCTGGACCTGAAGAAGTTCCAACCAATTAAGAACCAAAATTATAAGTGAAGCCCCTGTCATAAGAGAAGAGGGCAGCAGTAAGATTCAGATTCACTACTTCGATAGTGAGGTAAAGTGGCGAGGGGAGGGGGGAAGTCATGTGCCACCCCCCTTCCACCTTCCATAAGCCACCATGCCCAAGAACTCAGAAGAATATATAGATTCTTAACCATGTAGCAAATTCATTTTTGGCAATAGCCACAGGATCCTGCGGGAAAACTCAGTTCTTTCTTGAGGAAATTAACCCCTCCCAGTGAAAACCCCCTCACACACCCATTTTATAGCTGATGGTTTAGAATTCTCCAGCAGTTCACGGCAAAGGAGACATTCAGGAGTGAGTGGAGGGGAGGCATTTGAGGAGAGTTGAAGGAAAAGCACATAGTTTCTTAAGGTCTTCTAAAAGAAATGTTATTTGGTTGAACAGAGAAGCAGGGATTGTGCAGAGGTGCACATCAGAGATTCACTCACCAACAGAGGTGAGTGAATCCTGTCCAGCACAGCCTGGGTTAAAGGGGCAGCACTTGCAACAATGGGGCTCCTAAGAGGAGGAATTCTCTGTTCAAGCACCTCTCTCTCTCTCTCTTTCTCTCTCTCTCTCTCTGGGATCTGGAAATACATCAGAGTTCAAGGAGCAAAACAAAACAGTCCCTTTCTCTACATCTTTGGGGGAAAACAAGAGAGAAACCCAAACTTTAAAAATTCAAAGCAATAGCACTTCCTTCAAATCAATGTTTTTCAAGGTCTGTCCACTATCATGTTAGGAAGCACGCATGTCACTTCTAACATTTGATTTTCACCGTCTGTGTCATTTCTCATTGTTTTCTTTATTTCAGTGTCAGCTGTGAGTGACTTACACACCCATTGAAGACTACTGTTCGCACACACACACACCTATCCACACACACACACACACACACACACACACACACACACACACACAGAGAGAGAGAGAGAGAGAGAAAACTGCCCTTCCTTTGTTAACCTAACAATTAAAAAAATTATGAACAAATTATTTTAATTACTAATGTGAGAAGCAGCGAAAATACAATTAAAATTTGATGTAAGTAAAGGGTAATATTCCACTACTCCACACTTTTTAAAGCTAAATTTTCCTGTCACAGCACAGCTCCCCTGGTGACATCTCTGCCCTAAGGATTTCACCACTTCCTCCAAAGCTGTAACTTTTTCCTCCCTCCCTCGCCCTTGCTAGTATTGTCTTCACAGTGCAGAAGAACATGTTCATGAAAATGCTTTTGCCTTGAGGACAGCGTTGCCTTTGCACTTGGGTTTTCATTTATTCCACTAAATTTCCTTACAATTTTTAAAAGGGCTGAGAGAGTTCATTTCCCAAACAGCTGACAAAAACTGTGTTCCCAAAAAGCAAACGAAATGGCATTTGGTGACCGTTTTTGCTTCCATTATAAAATGCTTACAGTATAAGTTCTGACTCTGCATTCTGCACTTTATTGCCCTAATATAGTGATCAGAATATGTTGATACTCCCATGATACCAATCCAGAGCCAAGAACTGGCTTATCTTAATTGCACTTTAGCCTAAAGAATATTAAATGCAACTTGATTATAAAATGCATTTGGATTACCATAATAAATGTCTTGGCAAGATTTCCAAACATCAAATAAATCTATAATCTTCAAGTTTGACCCCTTTGCTGACTACGTAGGTAACTTTGTATAAAGGCTGTTCCTTTTCCACCTCCCCTCTTTCTCAGCCAATAACTCGAAATAATAGATTTGTCTAGCACTCAGGAATGACTGCAAGACACTTCTTTATAGTTGGACAGCATTTCAAAATGACAAGCTGGATTTAGGCTAAATATGTCAGAATGATGCTTCAGCACAGGATGTTGGAGTGGAATTTTTTTTTGTTTGTTTCTATTTCATAAACTCATTGGCATCATCCATCAATAGTACTCATTATAGCTCAGAGCTTAACACGGTATATTTGCTGCCTTGTGTCTCCATATCTTGCTTCATTCAGGGTTATTAATATTTTCATAGTGCTAGCACCATTCCAGGGACAAAAACTTAAAAAAACACAGCAGTGTTTTTGTGGTATGTGGTAAGCCTTAAGTGAGAGCTGGGCAGAAGGCTTTCTCATACATGTGCAGTGTGACAGGTCTGCCCTAACCCTTATGTATTCTTAACTAGTTCTTGCTAGCAACAGAAAGTACATCGCATCTTCACAAAGACACAAGGGATAGGGCCCAGCATCAAGAGAAGTTTGCCCAAGCTTGACATCCATGTTCCCTTGAAAGATTTCTAGATAGTAGAATAAAAACCAAAAACTGTAAAAAAAAAAAAAAAAAAAAAAAAACTGGAAACCATACCTTGATCTTCATTTGCAGACCACAGAAATAAAGAATGTCAAATTTAAATATCAGCCAAAGACATCACATTTTGGGAGCAAGAGATTATACAGCAGGCAGGATGAATACCAGTCCCAGCACCCCACATGATACCCCAGCATGCCAGCAATTATCCCTGAGCACAGATCCCTGAGTAAGCCCTGAGCACCACCAGATGTGTCCCTAAAACCAAAAAAAAATAGAAGTTTCATTTTTTTGATTATTGAGGAGCAATGTTTTCTACTACCTTGAATCATTTTATTAAACCAAGTCATTCAGAGTCTCTAATATATAGTCTTATCTTCCATGAGGAATATTGGTGCATATTTTATCCTCTCACTAGCACTAGACAGAATGATTAAGAAACTTACCTTCAACCTTTTTCCATATTTGGCAATAATAGGAAGGCACATAGAATGGCATATGTTGCAAAACAACCAAATATGTAGGACTGTGTTAGTCTGAAAGCTCACTAGCTAAATTCGAGGTGAAAGACTTGAATTGGCTTCCTAAAGAAAATCGAAAAGGTTTAAAACAAAATTCAGTCTAACATTGCCAGGATTCACAACTTTTTTTTTTTTTTTAATGGAAAGGAAACATCTTGTTGGTTGGCTGGAGCGCCCTCGTGTGTCTCAACAGAATAAAGCTAGTTTGGATCTTCCCAAGGACTCTAACAAGATAGACTCAATCACACACACACACACACACACATGTATATGTGGGTGGAGATATATATATTTATAAATATATATCTTAAGTTAGAAAAGACTACCGATATAGATATAGTCTCTTCTAACTTGATTTAGGAGCTCTGTGTGAAACACTGAAGATTTATTTGCAGACTTGCCTGAAACTGTGAATTTTTTTCTCCATGATATAAAGTGACTCACAGGAGAACAAGCTGATTTCAACTTGCTCATTGTGACTTAAACACATTGGTTCATCCTATTTCCTTTCCTACCCCACCCCACACAAATGTGCAGTGCTCTAAGCATCTACCAGCAGTGCTCACACATAGCCTCTTCTGTCAAAAGCATATCTCAGGAGACCTAGCTCCGCGGTCTTTTTCACAACCATGGCTAAGTCACTCTTCTCTGCGTCCTGGACTCCTGCTGTGGGTGGAGAGGAGAAAGACTTTGTTCTCACAGATAAGAAGCATCTGCAGCGATTCCTAGCAGAAAGCTAATGGGTACTAACCAGTAAGTGTTTATTGAATCCAAAGTTGTGACTCTCAATTACCAACATTTGCCAGTTTATTGGGTTTTCATGAAGATATTGTTCCTCAAATACAGGATTCATGTAACAAAAACTAACTAGGGAATTCATGGAGTACTGGAACCTGAGAAAAAGATTAAATATTTCTCTGTGTTTCCCACAAAACCTATCAAGTGCCAGTCACCCAATTACCTCTCAGAAGTCATCAAGTTGTGCAGAGGGAGGCGTCTTCATACGCTTTCTTGCTACCTGCTTTCTTTGGCTATATCAACGACAACGTGGCAACATTTTACTCAAAAATGTGAGATTTTCAACAGAGAACTCCTTGTATCTTGATAAAATAATGAAAAGCATTTTACCTTCTGCTTCCTCCTTTTGTTGAGGTTAGGAGTAATTCAAGAGTTTTACAGCACAGTCAGGTTCATGAAAGGAAAATGACATCCCAGTGTTATCAATAAATGTAGAAGACCATCCTTGAGGGTCTTTTACATTGTTAACAACAAGAAACATTGACCAAGAAACCATGATCCTGGCGTCCCCAGACCAAAGAGGCAAAGAGTCACTCACAGCTTAGCTTTCAGCTAGCCAAATCCAGCAAAGCCGGAGAGTCTTGGCTTAATCTTCCCACTGCACAAGTGCCAGTTTTGCACGGGCACAGCCTCGGCATCATCACCCGGCTGTATGTGTTGGCAACTACTTCCACTCACATCTTTGCACTTTCCTGGCTCATGGGCAATGCCAAAGCGTCCCCTCCCCTCCTACCACTTGGGACACCTCAGACCCAACCAGGCTTAGTAAAGTTCCGGATCAACTTAAAGCATAGTCAAGTCTTTTTTTTTTTTAAGTGCCTGCCTAAAGGACATGGTGTATAGTCTTAAAAAATCATAACCAATGAATAAGAAATATTATCTATACTTTTATTAAGTATACTTTTATTACTTTTATTAAGAGAGTTTTTCCAATAAATTCCTCAGATTAGCTGATAATTTCTATTTGATTTTAGGCTTTCTCATATTCATTTCTGTGTCTCTCCTATCATTAGCCAGGACATCATCAACACAAACTGATATTACTCACTGGTCCTAAAATCTCTACAGTTTTCTCCTCCAAACTATCATAAATATGATCAAAAGATCTTCCCCCCCAAACTAATTTCAACACGTCGTTTAATAATTCCTACTCAAAACCCTTAATGATTCCCTGCTGTGTGCAGGATAACATCAAACTTTGGAATCAAACAGTCAAACTCTTCTAAACTTCTTCATGTTCCCTTAGGAAAGTTACAAAGGAACCAACCTCAAGGGTTTTCAAGGTTTGTCTGTGACTATATCAAAACCTAAGACAAGAGCACAATGATTGTGAACATTTGGATACCCATAAACTACTGGGAAATTTACACTAGAAATTTCTATTTAGGCCTCAACTCCTCTCTTGACATTCCCAAATGCCCTGTTGTTTGTGCTAGTTATGTGCGAACAAACGTGGCTGACTGCTTAGTGAATTTCATCAGATGACAGTTTATCTGTCTGTGAGATATTTCTCACACTCAGAACTAAGCTTCCAGATACATGGTAGCAATAAGCAAATAAGGCACAATAAGTAAACATCAGAGAAAACACTGAACACATCATGACACTTGAAGGACATTGTGTTCTGGTAGGAACTTCGGAGAGTAAGAATACAAACATGAAAGGTGGGAAATAAGTCATTATCCTCCAAAGCCGGTAGACCAGCATAGGGAAAGAACAATAGATACCACTGTTAACAATTGAAAAAATGGGGCTAGACAGCACTTTGCACAGCATCAGTAGGACCCGGGGGTCAATCCTCAGCACTACATGGGCACCCCCCGGGTATAGCCCTGGAGGCCACCAAACACCACAGTGTGGCTATGTTGACCTATGAGTGAGTCAGATTGGATCCCATGGTTCCCAACTGCAAAACTATACAGGCTGTTTGGCTGAATATTGCTACAAGTGGCCGTTAGGTCCCCTAAACCCTTCTTGAGAGCCCCCATACATACCAAAATAAACAACTTTAAAATGACTAAGGAAGTAGAGAGTATCCTGAGGAACAGAACTTAAAATCTTTGGAAGAAATATGCATGCCACTGTCCAATTTTTGTAGAAAAGAATACTGGACTACTATGTTGCTTTGCAATACTTCGTCCACTCTTGCCTAAAACAATATAAACAAAACTCTGCACTTTCCAGAATACAAAAATATTTTTAAAGCAAGGTAACTTTGTTTAACTTCTTTAAAAGCAGTAAGAGCAGTTCATGTCTTTCCCACACAGACCCTTCCTTGAGATCATTCCATGGAGAGTTTCCCACATCTCTACCCAATGTTGTTCATGCCCTGCCCTTACCATTCAAGGTCTTGGCATCCTGAAACTATGGAAACTATGACTGGGATGGACCACCTTCCTGACTTGACTGCAAACCCTTGATGCAAGAATCACCGTCTCTGCATCTTTTTACTTGCACCCCATCCCCCCCACTCCATTTCATAGCTCTGCCCAGGAGCTACTTGAGAAATAACCATATAGTCTGTTTAATCCAAATTGGAAGGAACTTATTGTTGGCAAATGGAAATTTGGTTCTTGGTTTTAGGTCATAGAGTTGACACTCTGTCTTCAACCTTTATTTTTTAAAGATTTAAACTGATGACATAGGTTGTTTCCATGGACCATCATGCTGCTTTCGTTTGATTCTCCAATGGTATATTTTTATTTACCTTCCAAACAATTTGTTGAATCCTTTGACCTCCCCTTATTCCTTATCAATTATCTTTCTAACCTAGAAAGTCCTTATTGGGATGATTAGCCTCTTTCCCAGGCGATAGACCTGCTCTGTTTTGCTTACTAAATATATGTAGCCCCAAACTGTGTCTCATAGAAACATATGTCTATATATTTCTATATGTTTCATACTTCTATGTGCTTCTATAGGAGACACAATTTGAGGTCAGAGAGAGTACAGTGGGTAAGAGGGTTTTGGCCTTGAAACTGGCCAACCTAGGTTCAATCCCCAGAACTACATTCTGGACACAGAACCAGGGAGATGCCCTGAGCACAAGGTATGGCCCCAAAACAAAAACATAAAGGTAGTATACGAGACACAATTGATGATGAAACTGTTATTCTCCCACTCTGTCCAGAGCTTACCAGCCTTCTTTCCTAAACATTCTGGTGTTTTCCTACCCCCTTCTATCCAGTCCTGCCTTGTCCTCCTGCCCCAAGAAATTAACTGGATTACACAGCAGGTTTGGTCTTGCGTTGGCCAGCTTATTGTTTCAAGGTGATTATGAAGTTGCTGGGCCTGAATACACAGTTTATTAATTTTCAGGCATTCACAATGTCTCCCAGTTGATTGTGGTGTGTAGGTATACATGTGGTACCAAAATGACTAACACCCCCTGGAGTTTGCAATCCCTCCAGTGGCTTAAGAAAGATGGAGACCAGATAAATAGATGTTACTAGAGACCTTGGTTTTAGTGGCATAAAATATGTTAGACTTTCACTGTAGCATTTTGAGACTTGGAAGGAAAGGCGGGGCAAGGTAAAGGGATGAAACAGGGTAACGAAGCAAATCAATAGGGGTACAGGCAACACAGCTCAGATGTGACATCTCGGGTCCATCAGGGTCCTTCCACTCATGAACATGCCTTCCCCTGGGCTCACCAGTGTAAATGAGACTATCGGATGTCCACAGACAACCAAAATGCATTACAGACCTGTGAGCATGTATATGCTGGGAAAATGGAGGTACAGGGCAAGTGGCCAATACAGAGAAAATGTCATTTAATTTATTTCTACAGTGTGTTAAATTCTAACCTAAAGGAGCGACATTCCCAGTCCTGTGAGAGGCTGCCACTCACAAACCCATCCCAAGAGCTAATTTAAAGAAGGGGAAAGGGGTAACCGTGATATATTTCCAAAAGCTCCTTGGAGTGATTTTCATAATTTTCCTTTGGTTGGATCAATACAAACTTAGCCCTTAATTCCATGAAAATAGATTTTTTTCACACATCTATGCACACACAGTCACACACACACATATAAACCATTGGCAGCAGGTACTTTTAATTTGCTGGAAAATATTTCTAAGTCAAACAGCTCCAGTCCAATGAGTGTGCTCTCCGATTGGCTAGCCAGAGCAGTTGAGGGACCTGATTGGTCCCTGATCCTGAGGACCGATAAGAACGGCTATAAAATCCCTGGGTGCAGCTCTTGGGCCCCCAGTTTGCAAAAGCCAGAGGTGCAAGAAGCAGCGACTGCAGCAGCAGCAGCAAAAGCGTCAGCAGGAGCAGCATCAATAGCCACGAAAAAATCCTCATCAAATCCTCACCTAGGCTTTCAGTGTATCCAGATCCACATCTTCACTCAAGCCCGGAGAGGGAAAGAGGAAAGGGGGGGAGGAAAAAAAAAACCAACAACTTAGCGGAAACTTCTCAGAGAATGCTCCAAAACTCAGCAGTGCTTCTGGTGCTGGTGATCAGTGCTTCTGCAACCCATGAGGCGGAGCAGAATGATTCTGTGAACCCCAGGAAATCCCGGGTGGCAGCTCAGAACTCAGGTAAGCGGCAAACCCAGGACCGGTTTCTCCCCCAAAGAGCTGTCCTCATTTGCCTCTCGCTTTTGCAACTGTGTCTGTGACGGCTGATCTTGATAATAAATGTGCTTCATGCCTGATGGCAATAAACTGCCAATGTAATCCAAGAGCCTTAGGAAGTGGAGCTCCTTTGTTTAATAAATTGCATGCAACTAACGAAGAAGCCTGGTGCTCTGCTGAGGGTATTTCATTGCATAAGCCTAGCCTGATTGCCTGAAATCTGGCACGTACCCTTTTGGGGGGAGGGGGGCTGGGGAAGAGGCTTGAATGTTGGCACGCTTCAAAGCACTCTCTATACTTCCAGACGCTGACGCTGATCTTAAGGTGAGACATGGCTTGTGAGATGCTGCCCCTGTGCCTTCACCCTTAAGACCCTTCAGAGGTGACTTCCCCACCCCTCCAGAGAAGACACTTATTAAAGCTCGCTCTGCAGACCAAAGCCCGGAGTCTGACAAATCCAGAGCAGATTCCAAGGCAATCCTGCTTCTGCTCTACCTCCTGGCTCTGGGCTCCATTCAGTCTTCCCATGCAGCCTGTGGCCAGAGAGCCGCTGGAAAAAGAGTATTTGTGAAAGAGAGCAGCTGTTTCTCCAAGGGGAAGGTCTCACTTGAGTTCTGGCTCCAAGAGCAGTGAACTGGGTATTATCTTAGCCTCCGAAGAAGAGTCCTTAGGAAACGGCATTGACCCCTCTGCCTTTTCTTTCCTTTCCTTTTTTTTTTTTTTTTTTTGACTTCCCTGACTCAGCCTCCATGACTGCCCTCTCTCGCTCAACTGTCAGCAAAGATGGGATGGGATGTGAGCGCAGGTGTCCAAACGCTGCAGAGGCCACTCCCCGCACTCCCCTCGGAAGAGCACAGGTCCCCGCCGAGAAGAGGGCTTTGCCTCACTTCCTTTTGTACTTAGTTGCTATAGAGATGCAGTGATTCACAATTCGAGCTTGCCTAAAACAATAGCAACCCTAATGCATATTAAAACTGCTTAAAGCAAAGTTATAATTTGAACCCGTGGAAATATATAATTAGGGAAATGACTTGTAACATCCCAGAGGCTGCGGGTGGTGGGGGGGGAGGGGACGCCTAACTGAACCATGCTTTTGATCTCAGAGGAGAATCCTATGGTATGAAGGCTGCAGATCTTTTCTCCTTGAGCTGCTTGCCAGAACACCCCCCTTCTGTAGGAGAGAAATTACTTTTATGGGAGATCTTATCCAGAATATAGAAAGCCTCATGCAAGTTCTTTGCGGTTTTCTTCCAGTCTTGCACAAGGGGTGTCTTGGCCTTGTTATTCCACACCTGTGTTTCTCTTTTTTCAAAAAAATGGCTTTGAATATGAGAGATTATGCATACCTCTGAGCACTGTCCCATTATGGGGGATGGGGGAACGCGAACAGATCAGATTCTTCCCTGCCAATATGAATGAAGGTAAGTTAAAAGCGGGACACAAAAGCAGCCCCAAGTGAACTTCTGGCAAATTCTTCTCTGCCTTCTAAGTCAAAATGCCATCCTGTTATTCTAGAGGGCACTTGTGAAAGCCAGATGGACTCCCTGGCCCTGCCAATCCTAAACCTGACCACCAGCCACTGCTTTCTTTCTGCCTATGTGCTCCCAGGCTTGAAGTGATGCCCATTGTGTCTGGAGCCCCTTCAGGTACTCTCCATCGCACTGACTCCAACCTGCCTTTCCCAGCCACCATGTGGCTGTAATGAGTGGTGAGCTGAGATCAAGAGAACGGATCTCAGAGGGAAACCCATCCCCTCTCTTTTGTTGTGTTCTGACTCTTCAGTGAAAAAACGGAATCTAATCTTTGAAGGGGTCTATCTGGCAACCCCATCCCAGACACAGAAACATTCTTCTAAGCCTTTGTCCTTGAATCTTACTCCTGCACTAACTTGACCCTTCCACACTATCCTCAGTGTTTGATCCAGATTTTATGGGCTTCTCTTCCAGCTGAAGTGGTTCGCTGCCTCAACAGTGCTCTGCAGGTTGGCTGTGGGGCTTTTGCATGCCTGGAAAACTCCACCTGTGACACAGATGGGATGTACGACATCTGTAAATCCTTCTTGTACAGTGCTGCTAAATTTGACACTCAGGTAATAAGACCTTGACCCCTGTTCCTACTGGTTGCTTGTCTGTTAGGATATGTTAAACTATTGTTCTTAGAAACCAGTCTTGTAGAGAATCAGTTCTGCTTCTCAGCCTTCCCACTCTAAATTTCATACACACACACACACACACACACACACACAGACACACACACACACTTTTGGCCAGGAAATAAATTTTGTATAAGACATTCCCCAAGCATTATAATGTACTATTGTAGCGTACTGGCAGAGTCTTCATAAGGGGAGAAGTAATTATTAAAAAACGCTTTATCTTTGCAAGAAGCAATAGAAATGTTCTTGTCAGAGGAGTTCTTATTGTATGGCCTAACATACTAGCTTGTGTACTGAGTACAAAAATCTCAATCCCAAGAACACAAAAGACATACTATTGCTATTTTTAAGCTGCAGGGTAGTTGATTATGGTTCATCCCATTATTTCCTTTAGTCTTCCTTCTTTTCATGACTATGGAGCTCAATTCTCAAGATAGTCTATGCGACGTTTTTGGCTTTTGGCATCCTGGTTCGGGCATGCAATTTTTTTCACTGAAAGGAGAAGCAGGTGGCTGTAAGAAGCAGGTGCTACAGGGAACACCCCAAGTTTACATATTGCATTCCCTGTCACCTCATCCATTCAAGCTAAAATTTTTCCTCCTATCTCCCTCCTTCGCAGGGAAAAGCATTTGTCAAAGAAAGCTTAAAGTGCATAGCCAATGGGGTCACCTCCAAGGTCTTCCTCGCTATCCGAAGGTGCTCCACTTTCCAGAGGATGATATCCGAGGTGCAAGAGGAGTGCTACAGCAAGCTGAATGTGTGCAGTGTTGCTAAACGGAACCCCGAAGCCATCACTGAAGTCGTCCAGCTCCCCAACCACTTCTCCAACAGGTACAAAACGAATTTAATTTGCAGTCGTAGGGGGAGGGGCTGGGGAATGGTAGGCAGGAACAGAGGGGGGTTAAATTGCCAGTCACGTTCTTTTTTTAGCTTGTGGTTTTCCCAGCTTTTGCAGAAAAAAAAAATGTTTGTGATTGGTTGTGACAGCTTAAGCAGCCTGGATTTTATTTTTCACTGTTTTAAGAAAAGTCTTTCCATGCTGCTAATAGAACATTTCATCTACAGCGTCTCAGTGTGTTTTCATTGTCAGGTTCTTGTCATAAGCCTAAAGGGAAGTGTGAAGTCTGTGGACACAAGTTTATGAAATAAAATTTGTCTGAAATAATATGATAGTAATATCATAGATAGTACTGTTTGGACATTATGAAAATCCTATTCACAGGTTACAGGGCAGACATTTAAATGTGCATGTAGTTTGAGGCAGTCCCAAGCCCCATCTGTTACTCACTCGGGAGCCAGAGTGGATCTTCTTACACACTGGAACTCTTGTGGAAAGTGAAAGGACTAGAATAGATGGTCCCAATGTACCTTCCAGGCCTTCAAAGAAGCTGGGGCTTCATGAGCATCAAGATGCTCATGGACAGAGGTCAGAAAGGATTTGAAATGTCACTGAAAGATGGCATTACATTTGTGAGGGTCATTCCTCTAGGGTCAGTTTCTTGGAAAGATATTCTGGAATCTCCCCAATCACATTCTTAGCAAAACTCCTGGTTTTTACCAGCTAGGAGCGAACATTTTATACATGGTAGTGCAGATATCCTCATTCCGTGACCCAGAAAACATCTTAGTAAGACAAGGTTTCCCCATCTCTGACCAGGGAGGCACTAAGAGGGCTAGAATGCATGTGGCATGTGGCAAGTTCAGTCTACTGGGATCCCCCACAACCCAAAGTGACTCCCAGAAGACTCTTTGATTCTCCAGCCAAATGGGCACATATTCACAAAGGTCAGTAATATCTTACTCCAATCAAAACAGTCCTCACCAACTTACCTGATTAATTCCCTGGCCAAGTGCTGCCACCTTCTGCAGGAAGCGGCAACAGCTGAGTCCTTCTGGAACTTGCCAGCGATTCCGTTTACACAACTGGAAGGCAGAAAACATCGCCGTAGGGAAAGGTTATGGTCCTTGCCATGAAAACCTTGCAAAAGTTCTGGTCCACTCTTAATTACAGGTCAAAACTCTTTAGAACCTCATGTCCATTCATAATTTGTTTGTACAGTCCTTGAATGTGACCGTCATGGAGTTCTAACATGATTTCCTAAGAACAGGATAGTGATCCTGGATTGGATTCAGTTCAGCATTTATCTCAAAGAGCCTAGTGAGCTTGGTCTTAAAATTCTCCTAGGAAGCTTCTTTATTGCATCTTCAGAGGGGGAAAAGATGGGCTAATTGTTGAAGACTCCCTTCACCTTACAAATAAGGAACCATAATAAAAAAATTCTCAGTCAGGGTTGGGACATGGTTCGAAGGGCTAGAGCATATGCTTTGCATGTGGGAACCCCAGGTTCAATCTCTACCATAGCATACTTCACTGAGCACTGTGAGTCGAAACTACCCAGTACCAAGCTGGGAATAGCCACCACATAGCTAGATGTGACTCCCCCAGGCCCCCAACGCATTACAAAAAAAAAAAAAGAAGAAGAATTATTAGATAGAATCTAAATACAAAGTATGTATTGGAGCAGGGAGATGAGCAGTGGTATATTAACAAAGTTATTATTAAAAGTTTAGGTCTTTAAGAATCCTGTGACAGTTCATGATCTATAATGTATGGAACATAACCAATTTTTTTTTTTGCTTTTTGGGTCACACCCAGTGATGCTCAGGGGTCACTCCTGGCTCTGCACTCAGGAATTACTCCTGGCGGTGCTCGGAGGACCATATGGAATGCTGGGAATCGAACCTGGGTCGACCACATGCAAGGCAAATGCCCTACCCACTGTGCTATAGCTCCAGCCAGAACATAACCAATTTTTAGGCAGTACTAACCTCCCAATTTCAACTGAGGTAGCATCTTCTATTAAAACAGGATAGGACTCATAAAAAGAATGATAAAAAAAAAATCTGGACTGGCATTCCTAACTTACTGAGTAAAAGGTGTTTTAGAAAATAATAAGAGGCTTGAGATATTGGACAAGCAGGTAGGGCATTTGCTTAGCATTGCCCAGGTTTCATTCTGGCAACCCCCATATGGTCCCTCAAGCCCCATCAGGAGTGATCCCTGAGCATAGAGCCAGGAATAAGCCCTGAGCACAGCTGGGTGTGGCCCAAAAAAGAAATGTTAATAATCAAGCCATTATTCAGTTCAGTGTCTTCTTTCCACACCTTCAAAAAATAATCACACAAGAAAAATCTTATTATCTCCCTCTTAGTTTGAGGGTAAAAAAATTACACTTAAGAGTATAGAGGAGTATTCAGAGTGATAGTACAGCAGGTAGGGCATTTGCCTTGCACACAGTTAACCCAGGTTTGATCTCTGGTATCCCATAAGGTCCCCCAAGCACTGCCAGGAGTAATTCATGAGTGCAGAGCCAGAAGTGACCCCAGAGCATCACCGGGTGTGGCTCAAACAACAACAACAAAAATAGTGTAGAGGAAACCTGTTTCCTTAAAGACCTGAATCTTTCATGGAACTCTTAATTGACTCCGATTTTTTCACTACAACTGGCTAGTATTATTCCTGCTCAGAATGTAGAGGTTTCTGGTCCCATGCTGAACTTGATTTGTTCTATTTAAACTCCTCACTCTCCTGAGACATCCTGCTTTCCCAGCCTCTGTCCCACCATAGATACATGCAAAGTCGTGCCAGTTGGCACAGGATCACAAAAGGAAGTAGTTACAGGTTCATTCCACCTTCCTGTGACTTATCTAGCATGAGATTTGGGGCTGGGAGAATCCAAAAGCCTGTGACTGGAGCAAGAGTCAGAACTGGGAAGTTTTCCATTAAAAAAAAAATGCACTGTGAAGAGAAAGGATAATTGGAGTTTCCACTGGGTGAGTTTGCAAAATACAAATTCAACCAGGAGGGCAGCAGGCAAAAATTGATCAGGCAGGAGGTTGGGAAGAAGTTAGACTAATCCTGATCCAGAGTGGGAAAACTGACAAAGCTCCCAACTCTCTAGGGCATAGATAGGGAACAGGAAACAGAAGAATAATATTGATCAAGGGAAACAAAGGACTATTTATAAACCCTCACACAGAACGTTCCTAGGCAGTATGTGTTATTTGGGTAAGCATGGCTGAAACAGTAGCTATGGAGAATATCTGATCTTATTCTTTACCAGGAAAAAAAGTCACTAATGGAATTTTTAAAGTGGAAAGAAAGAAGCATGCTTTCAAAGGTCTTTTCAGAATGAAGGATCAGAGCACTTCGCCCATTGAGTCTTTGTAGTATAACCCCACCAAACCCATAGATGTGAATAAAAAGCTCTTCTCAAATAACTTGAATACTTCCTACAAAGAATAAGCCTTGAGGCTGGAGCAATAGTACAGCAAGTAGGGCACATGCCTTGAATTTGGTTGTCATGGCTTTGATCCCTGGCCCCCAATATGATCCTGTGAAACCCACCAGAAGTGATTCCTGAGTGCAGAACCAGGAATAAAACCTGAGCATTACCAGGTGTGACCCAAAAGACAAACAAAATTAATTTGAACATAAGTAGAGATGCATTATTTTGTTGTTGTTGTTGTTGTTGTTGTTGTTGTTGTTAAACTGAGGGGAAAAAATATGCATCAAATCTCTAGAAACGTGGACTGTCATATCTGGAGGTCACCATAGAGGTTATTTATACCAGTGGTTTTCAACCACCAGTCTGTGGACCAATGCCTATTCAGTGGTATAAAAAGCTGAAAATTACTCACTTAGACTATGTTTTACTGAGTAAAGATGAGGCACAGACAGGGAACTGATCTGTTGAAAGTCAAACAGAAATTGAATTATGGAGTTACAGATGTAAGTTACTAGAAGCATATAAATGAATTATTAGAACTTTCATGGACGTAAGCCAAATGACTTGATATCTAATTCAAAAATGGAATCAGTGAAGCTATCAGAAAATATCCACAATACAAAGATAGAATAACAAGAACAACTGAGTGGCCATGCTCACTCGTGGCTGACAATTATATTTAAATACATTCTGTTCACCAACAAACACACAACTTACCAGTACTACTATAGCATGACTTAGTCCAATATGACTTGTTACAAGATGATGCTTAATAAATATGTGAAAATTGCTAAATATATGAAAATTGCTAAATCAACTTTTGCTGGAGATATATTCCTTCAGTCATCTCAATAACTTTAGGAATAGTCTACTCATTCATGTCCACAATTCCAGAGATGATTGCCTTAACAGAGAAACACGGAATTAATGTGTAACTCTCATGCAAACATTGCTGTCACACAAGCAATCTGACAGATTGTCGGGGAATTGAAGCTAATAATATCATGGGCATTTTCTAGTTGAAGAAGTTTTTTTATCCTACCCTTGTTGAGTTAGCCAAGCCCCATGAAAGAAGAAATAAGGATGAATTTCACCAAGAGCGGTCAAGCTGGCAAGGGTCATCATTTAGAAACATCAAGATCAGGTCATATATTAGAGTGAGAAGGACAAATAATAGTAAAGTAGGAGACCTTAAGGATCTGTTAAAGAGGCAAGCCTGGCTCTGCTTCCTTATTGGGGTTAGAATTTCTTGCTCACAGACAAGAGCTCTCAATGTTGACCTCAGATCTTCTACGGCCCATTTGAGAGTTGATCTCGTGTAAATAGATTCTTCTAAATGTTGAAGTGTTGGGCTGGAGTGATAGCACAGCAGGTAGGGCATTTGCCTTGCCTGCGGCCAACCTGGGTTCAATTCCCAGCATCCCATATGGTCCTCTGAGCACTGCCAGGAGTAATTTCTGAGTGCATGAGCCAGGAGTAACCCCTGTGCATCGCTGGGTGTGACCCAAAAAGCAAAAACAAAAAGCAAAACAATAAATAATTGTTGAAGTGTTGATTTCTAAATTATGAAGGGTGTAAGAAGAGGTGAGGGAGGAGTCAGAAATCATATTCTCCAGGAGTGATCATTCTGTGAAATAGAAACTGGGATCTAGAGCAGACACATCTTAGCAGAATCCAAGAGTAGAGATACATGAGGTTCTATGTGGGTGTGAGGAAGTCTGGAATTGTTGGTACAAAGGAGATTATTCTCAGTTTTTCCAAAACTTATTTTCTCCCCATTTCCCCATCCAAGGGAGAACTGCTTTGACTCATGCAATTCCAAAGGGTTGGAAAATGTGCTTCTATGCCAGAGAATCCCAATTTTAACAACAGCTGGATCTAATCCTCTCTTGTGGAAGGGACAGGGTCAGGACTGTGTCTGAAACCCAGACACAGCACTTCTCTTTCAGTCCCCAACTTTGTTCTGCTCTCTCACACAAGGGTGACTGCTTTGCTTCATTACCCACGTTCCACTCTATTTATTGTGCATCCTTGAATGGACCTCTCTGGGGGGTTAAGTTATTCTGGAAAGATGTTTGATCTTATGCTCTGTAAGGTGAGTTAAAAATAAACAGATTTCTTTTCATGGAAGATCTTGTGCCCCCTCCCATGATCCTCAGGGCCCTTTGAGGAAAGGGTCTTTCACCTTAATATTGCAGGGCGCTGTCACCAACAGCCTCTTAGTTTTTATGCAATTAATGGGTTTTGACAACTTCCATATCAAAGTGAAGAAAACATATCCCAACTCAAAATGGGAATACCTGAACTATTTTCCAAACAAAAAGGAAGTAACTTTATGCTCTTAATGTTTGACAATATCATTCATGCCGAGTCATAATATAGAGCTTCCATGTTTGTTTCAGAGAGTAAAAAGTTTGCACCAAAAATGAAGGAATTTTATTTCAAACATGAGGCTATTTGTAAAAAATGCCAGAACTACAACTATTTCTTCTCCTGAAAATCATGATTTACAGGAGAGTTATATTTTTAAGTATCCATTTCCTCAATAAATAGCCATAAATTTAGTTAGCAAATTGGCAATGAGAAGGTAATAGGGGATGACAACTATACACAAGAATCAAAATTAATGAGATGCAAGTCCTACCTTAAATATGTTTATAGTCCATTTAGAAAAAAATAATATCACCACAAAGTCATCAAATGCAGGTCTATGTGATACCACCCACATATTTATATAATCAAAAGAAAGATCACAAAAACCAAAGAAATAAAAGTCATCATAGAACTACTGAAGGATTACCCATTAAGGACAATCGTTTTTTCATTTCAATATCTTCATTTCCCTCAAATGAGGAAAACCAAAAATTGGATTGATCAATGGCCTTTCAGAAGGCCAGTTAAGTGTATAATGGAGGATTTTTATTTAGTAGGAAAATAATACATAGTATTCTAAGAATGGGGACCTCCTTTAAAAAGCAGTTTAGCCTATGCCTTACATACCAAGAAAAAGGAAAATTGCAAAGAGCCACCAAAAATAACTCTAATTTCATATACAACAGTGGGGAAAGTTGCAAAAACTTCATCAAAATAACTCTAACTTAAAGCAAAATGGTATTACCATAGTGTTGAGTGTTGGGTTCACCGCATTATTCTACTTCTACCACTAACTCATTGCATGACCTTTCCCTATGGGTTAGTTTCCCCAACCTTAGTTTCTCCCTATTAAATATGATGAAATAATCCCTGCATGATCTCTCTAGCTTCATCTAGTTCTGTGATTCTGTTTCTAAACATTCTAGACATCGTCATCTCTGGGGCTGTCAATGAAAAACAGAACCATCTTGTACTCCAAGACCAACAAAGAAAGCATAAGTGGTCCCACTAAGACAAAGCTTCAGGAAAGCCAGTGGCAAAGGCCACCTTCAACTGATAAACCATTTCTGTTTTCTGAATGGCCCGTGGGGCCATATTTTGACGAGAGGCGGGATGAACGCCTGCATCTTACTTTGCTCTCACTGAATAACCTGTTCTCTTTCCCGATGTAGATATTATAACAGACTTGTCCGAAGCTTACTGGAATGTGACGAAGACACAGTCAGCACAATCAGAGACAGCCTGATGGAGAAAATTGGGCCCAACATGGCTAGCCTCTTCCACATCCTGCAGACTGATCACTGTGCTCCAGCACACCAGAGGGCCGACTTCAACAGAAGGCGCACCAATGAGCCGCAGAAGCTGAAAGTCCTCCTTAGGAACCTCCGAGGTGAGGTGACCTCTCCCTCTCACATCAAACGCACCTCACCCGAGAGTGCATAACCAGGGAGAGGCGTTCACGGCCTCACAAAGTAGGATCATTTTAAGGGTGTTCACACACCAACTTTGAGTGTACTGTGCCTGGTTTGATTTTTTTTTAAGTAGTTCCTATTTTATATCCCCCTTAAAGAAAATTGCATGAAACTAGGCTTCTGAAATCAATATCACAACATTCTGCAATGGCAGTGTTTCCACAAACAAAATACGTGTGATCCTTCTGCCTCTCCTTGGGAGAAATACCCTCTTTTTTTTCCATCATCCTCTATCATGTCGTTTTCCTGCTCTCCTCAAACAACTCTCAGACCCCCAAAATTCATGTAATTTCCTGGTCATTGTAATTTGAAAATGTGGAGCCCTTTAGAATGGTTGCCCCAGTAGAGTTTGCTGATAAGAAACAGCTTAATTTAACTGCATGTCTTAAGTGCTCATAAAGATGTTAAATGGAATTCGTGTTATGAATCTGTGCTGGCCATGGACGAATATGAATGTCATGTTTGAATCCTTGATCTCTCATGAGCTAGTGTCTTATGGTCTTGATCCTCTAATGTCTAATTTCCTTTCCAACACATTTACCAAATTGCCCAGGCCTGGTTCTCCAACCAGACTTTGAGCCTGCATCTTCTTGCATCTAATGAAAAACAAAAAGCTAACATCTTTATGTACTGTAACTGCTCAGAGCTTTAAAAGTATCTTAACAATTGTCTTAAAACCAGAGAATCTTAAGGTCTAACTGTGGAATATAAATAGCTAAAAACTAATGTACTGTACATAAATTCCAGAGGACTCTGCTTAAACAAAGCAGTATATAATAACTTTATTGCATATAGATTTAGTTTTGTAACTTAGCTTTATTTTTCTTTTCCTGGGAATGGAATAACTATCTTGCTTCCAGATATCCACATAAATGCTCCTTGTGGCCTTTTTTATAACTAAGGGGGTAGAAGTAGTTTTACTCAACATCAAAACTTAAGATGGGCCTATATGAGATAGAAAACCAACAGATTTATCTGAAGGACCCCAGGTAAGATGTTAATCTCCCAGCCCACCTCAACTCAGAGGCTACTCTTGACTTGGACCCATCCTGATACAGCTCTGTCACATCCAACTGGGAATTCAAAGAACCAAAAAGAGCATTCCTTTGGGCTTGGACCACTTAGAGAGTGATAGGGCCTACTATACCTTGGGAAGTGGCACTTCTTGACTCACCACCTTTCATCAGTGCCTGGTTCCTCACAAACTGATGAGGGGGTGGGAGTCTTTCCATTCAATCAATCAGGAATGAGTCAATCAGCCTTTGGGTCTTTAGTTTGGAGGCCTTAGGACTGAGGGGGTATAAATAACCCTGGGCTGTCCAGCCTTAATAGACTTCTCTTACATTTTTGTCCTGTAGCACGCTGCCTGTCAAAGTAGTCCTGGCAGCCGGGCCATCTCTGTAGGATCACACAAAAAAAAAAGAAAAAAAAAGAAAAAAAAGAAAAAAGAAAAAAGAAAAAAAAAAGAGTGAAAAAAGAGCTGGTGGTTTGATCATTTCTACCGTGATGTTTACAAGATGGCGACCACCAAAGCCAAATGATTAACTTATCTATGAACAACCGTAGTTTCTCAGGGTCACTGTCCTTGAACCCAACAGTCCAGGATGAGCGTCACTGCCCACCGAAGGTCAATGTTGATAAGGAAGAGGGAGCAGGCGTAGGACTGTAGGGGCCACTCCAAACTTGCTTAGGTAGAAACTATTGGTGCTTGACTCTCACTAAGCTAAACTCAAGATCTGACCAAATCTAGTGATAGGATCCCTGGTGGGAGGAGGGAGGGAACATCTCCAGAAAAATGAAAAGCAATACAACTTTACCATAAAGCCTTTAAAACCAGTAATGTGCTGCTCAAGGACCACGAGCAATTGCAGCAGACCCAGCAATGACAGCGGCAGCGCGAGTGTTGCTGCCTTTGTCCCCACACAGCCTCTAAGCGTGCTGACATCAGATTGTTAAGAGCATTTTTATACTCAGAAATGTCCCATCCCCAGGTCCCCAAACATATGGACACTGCCTTAGCCTCTTGGAAATCAGGTTGACCGTTCTCTAAGTTGACTCTCCTTCCCCCTCCCACCCCTCTCCCCTACCCCTAGGCAAGGCTGACTTCTCTGAACCAGAAAAGCTATTCAAGTTTGTGTGTTGTGTCCATTTCTCAAACCCACTAAGCCAGGACCCCAATGTGACAAGTAGTTCATGAGTATTCCTAGCAAAATTCTCTCTTACTTTAGTTCAGTAGATTCTCTTTTTTTGCTGTGACCTCTTGAAGCCGTGGTACCCCCCTTTTCTCCCCACAATGGTATTTATATATGTATCTACAATACATATATCTACACACATGGAAAGAAGCAGTTCTCACAATGTTGCTAGTTTTTTGCTTCTCTTTACCCCATCCCACTCCCTCCAACTTCCCCTTAAACTTCCAAAGCTTCGTCTTGTGTTTGCTGCACAGTGATTCCGGGGCTGACCTAGACCAGTTTGCATGATTCTTCTATTGTGATTTGGTTGCACTTTAGACATTTTTGTGCCATTATATTTGCATTATGTATTTATAATTTAAATGATATTTAGGTTTTTGGCTGAGTACTGGAATAAACAGTGAGCATATCTGGTATATGTCATTATTTATTGTTAAATTACATTTTTAAGCTCCATGTGCATATAAAGGTTATGAAACATATCATGGTAATGACAGATGCAAGTTATTTTATTTGCTTATTTTTATAATTAAAGATGCCATAGCATAATATGAAGCCTTTGGTGAATTCCTTCTAAGAAATAATAATAATAATAATAATAAAGTGTTATGTTTTATTGGTGTTTTCCCCCCAATGTCTTTCATTGTTATTCTTTAAAAACTCTTGAATGAGAATTCCTGAAAATGAGTTAATGGAATGTCTGATTAGTTCCTTCGAAATAGCCATTCATTCATGTAAATGAATATAGTTTAAATCAACATTTTCCATATCTTCTAAAAAGCTTTTAGAGGTTCTCATCACCCTCACAGTAAAACTGCATTTTCTTATAAACTCAGAAAATTTAGGGTCTGGATATACTCAGCCCACCAATCTCATGACCCCCGTTCCTTCCCTTCTGTGAACTCTTCTCATCAGCCACATTTCCACACCGAAGAGAGCAGTGTTCTCTCTCACTTTCTTGCCCGCCAGTCTTTGCCAATAGTAGCTGAAAATACTTTTGCTTCTTCACCAATATGACCCCCTACTTGCCAAACATAATCAATAGATTAAATAAATGGAGCGGAATGAGTTGGAAGAGAAGAAAAACCCATTGAATCAATGTGACACAGGAAGCAGATAGCTCTATGGTCAGGAAGATTCCCCTCCAGGATAAGACTTCGAGAATTTGATTTCTCGCTCTTCCACTTGTTAACTGTTTGATGTCAGATAAGTTACTAAATCAAAAAACATTGTTTCATCTCTGTAAAATGAGAACTAGTGATAACTCTGTAGAGGGAACGAAGATAAAATAAGTGAAGTTCCAAGAACATGTCCAATAAACAGCAGTGCTCAATAATGGCTGGTGATTATGAACACAAGCAGAGAAGTAAGACAACACAAGATGCCCCATTTCAGAAAGTATGGAAAAGACTCACAGCATAATGACATTTAGTGGATCTTGAAAGATGATTGGGTCACAGAGAAGGGAGATGATTCCAACAGCATTTTTTCTCTTGTGGAGAGATATTAAATAGACTTTTAAAAATGTATTTTCTCTATATTTTATATTCAAATGAAGACATTTCTCTCCAAATCATTCTTTTATAGCTCAAGTTGCATTTTCTGAAATATATATATATATATAAAACAGTTAACAAATACTCTAAGAGTTCTCATTACAAGGAAAGAGGAAAAAAACTTGTATTTGCTTTACTCTAACCTGGCTGCTGGAAAAAAAAGATACATTTATTTTGTTATCATCCTTCATCTTCAGTCTTCTCTCCAGATTTATTTGTGCTGTGTGCTACCTTATAGTGTTGTGCTTAAGAACTTCTATCCTGGGCCAGAAAGATAATATAATGATTAGGGCACTTGCCTTGCATGAGGCTGACCTGGGTTCTATCCTCACATCAATTATGGTCCCCTGAACCCTGCCAAGAATGATCCCTAAGCACAGGGCCAGGAATAAGCCCTGGGCACCAAGTGTGGCCCAAAAACAAACAAGCAAATGAAAACCTCAAAGTTGAAAAGAAGAAAAGAGCTTATATCCTAGTTCCTCAATTATCTTGATGGATTTTGACAAAGAGGCTGACATTGTCACATAGTTGATTTTTTTAACCTATGAAAATTATCCTGTGAAACAGAGATAAATCAAAGAACTTACTCCTGGTGGGATTATGAACATAAAATTATTTTAATGCAAAACACTTCGACAGTCTTGAGTGTGTGGCAAGTACCCTCAAAATCATATTACATTTTGTTGTAAGTTTTGTCTTGTTCTTATTTTTGGACCACACTCAATGATGCTCCGGGGTTACTCCTGGCTCTGCACTCAGGAATTAATCCTGGTGACCATATTGGATGCCAAGAATTGAACCCAAGTCAGCTGCATGCAAGACAAGCACTCTACCCATTGTGCAATTGCTCCACTCCCCAAAATTATATACATTTTTGAATGATGAACACAAGTAACTCTTTTTTTTTATTTTTTAATTTCTTTTTTTTTTATTTTATTAGTTCACCATGTGGAAAGTTACAAAGCTTTCAGGTTTAAGTCTCAGTTATACAATGCTCAAACACCCGTCCCTTCACCAGTGCACATATTCCACCACCCACAAGTAACTCTTACCATTTAATTATTATCTATCACCATTATTTAGAGTCACTTACACACAATGTAAGTCTTTTGAAGGTGGGGTGAGTTGGGGCCACGCCCAACTGGCTCTGTGCTCACAGATTAATTCTGGCAGTGCTCAGAGATAATCCATGCAGGGGCAGTCCTGCAAGAAAAGCACCTTACTTCCTATACTGTCTCTCTGGATTCCCATCATGAATCTTGAGATGCCAAATTGGATGAATGTTCTTATTCTTTAATTCCTTTTGCAGAACACTAAGCATGGTTGCTTAATCAAAATTTTGTGAATTTTATGAAATATTCCAACCTTCAAGGAAGGATAAACTTAATATATGAAAAGCTATAATTCATTGGCAAATTTAAGATTGAAGTGGCACAAATATAATAGTCTTTTGTGTATGTCTTTCATTTGTTAATGACTTTAAAATATTTTTGAAAAGTCATGGTTTAAAAGGATAGAATTTCTCAAATTATTGAGATACTTTTAAAAAACTAAATTATCAGCCTTTCAAAAAATGGGGTTCAAACTATCATATTTTAAAAAATTTTAGTTTCTACCAGCTTCTCAAAAATGGGATTAAAACTATTCCACTATCATGGAATTATCTGTGTGTTTTGGTGCTGAAAATTAAGCCCAGGCCTCATGTATGCAAAGCATATAATGTACCAACGAGCCACATCCCAGCCCTTATCATGGAATGGTCTCGAACTCTGTGTTATGAGAGAAGAAAAAAAGGTTAGAACATTCTGTCCCCATCCTCCTGGATCCTACATGAGTGTCAGAGGAACTCCCATCCTATTTCTTAATGTTTCTCAAATTTCCCATACATACAACCCCCCTGGGACTTGCATTACAAAAATTTAGTACGTCTGGGTAATTCTGAAGATTAAACACTGAACGTGTTCTCAGATGACACTGATACTGAAGTGATGCTCCATGAAGGACGCTTTGAGTATTAACATTCCAACATTCCTGTCGACTGTGTACAAGGTGACCACATTAGCATCTCTCTATCTCTGACGATGTTCTCTCCAATGGCTTGAATTGTGATTTATTTAATGGTAATAAATAGTTATTGGCGGTTTCCAGTTTAATCTTCAAATGGCGACAGTAGCCTACATGCCTATTTACATATTTCACTATCTCAGAGCAAACTGAAAGTGGAAAGGTCCTAGTATATGGGCTTATACAGGCCTTTGAGGATTTTTAGATGATTGTGAGTAATGTTGCTCTGGATATTCATGTTCAAGTGTTTGTGTGGACGTCCACACAAAGTTCCTTTTCTAGTTCCTTTGAGTAAATACCTAGGGGTAGAATTGCTGGGTCCCATGGTGACACTATAAGGTTTTGAGCATCTGCCAGAATTTCCCAAGACTCCGCCACCCCCTGGATTGTCACCAACAGTGCCCCAGTCATTTCAAAAGTGGTTACTAGGTGGTGAAAATTCTTCTGCTATGAGATTGGTAAAAAGTTCAGTCACTATCACCCCGTTGCTCATCGATTTGCTCAAGCGGGCACCAGTAATGTCTCCACTGTGAGACTTGTTACTGTTTTTCGCATATCGAATACACCACGGGTAGCTTGCCAGGCTCTGCTGTGTGGGCGAGATATTCTCAGTAGCTTGCCAGGCTCTCCGAGAGGGGCAGAGGAATCGAACCCAGGTCTGCAGGGTGCAAGGAGAATGCCCTACCCGCTTTGCTATCGCTCCAGCCGTATGCTTTTTTTTTTTTTTTGGATTTTTGGGTCACAATTGTCACACTCTGCACTCAGGAATCACTCCTGGCAGTGGCTGTGCTCAAGGAACCATATGGGATGCTGGGGATCTAACCCCGGTCAGCCGCGTGCCCACTGTACTCTCCCTGCGGCCCCAGTTATTGCATTCTTTCACTTCTGCACACAGTGCCCTTAAGTACAGTAAACTGTTTTTATCTTTCAATGTCCCTTGGCATTTTTGTTGCAGCCTATTTTTGTTTGTGCTAAGGAGTGCTGCCTAGAGATGCTCAGGGGACCATGTGTGATTTCACAGGATTTAAACTGGGGTCAGGTCTATTCGGCTGCGTGCAAGGCAAGTGCCCTACCTCCTGTATTATCTGTATGGCCCAATTCTAATCCATTTTATCTCTAAGTTGAGTACCCATAGATTCCAGAATACTTCCTGTATGTACATTTAATGCTTATTTCCCCGGACTGAAGCAATAACACAGCAGGTAGGGCGTTTGCCTTGCACGCAGCTGACCCGGGTTTGATTCCTCCGTCCCTCTCTGAGAGCTGGGCAAGCTATCGAGTGTCCCACCTGCACGGCAGAGCCTGACAAGCTCCCGTGGCGCATTCGATATGCCAAAAACAGTAACAGCAAGTCTACAATGGAGATGTTACTGGTGCCCACTCGAGCAAATTGATGAACAACGGGGTGACAGTGCTACAGTGCTACTCAGTTCCTAATTCCTAGAAATCTTTACAAAATGGTGACTAAAGTGGCAAAATGATTATTTAGCTCCTCCCACCCCCACCCCCATTACATTAAAGACACGACATCAGTATCCTCACATCAAATGTAAGCCCCTTAAATTAGGTCCTTCTCCACAATATGCACCCCATATTCTGTTCATTTTAACTTCTCAATCTGCAACCCAGAATACTGCAACCTTCCTGCCTCATTGGCTTCACAAATTACATTCTCACATACCACCAATTCTAATGAATATCCTCCCAAATTTCTTTTAATTCACAAAAGTCATGGCACGTGGGAAATCTTTTACATAGTCAAACTTGGGTAAATTGTACTGCAGTCAGCTTACAAGAACAGGCCTGTTTACCCTTGTACTCATGTGCTAAAAGCAAAGCTAACATACCCTTGCATTTATGAGCAGAGGAAGGAAGGAGATATTTCCACCATCAACAATTAATCTCTGACTTTTCCTCTAGTAGTATGCTGGGCTGTTTTCAATAATAGCAGGGTACCTTGGGGAATGGAGAGTACGTTTCCATGGTGAATAAAGAGACTAATTTCAGGTGCCATTAAGCCCACCTTAAGGATATTAACAACATCTCATAACTACATTTCATGACAGCATTGATCTGAGAAAATCATCTGCTTGTTATCTTGGTAACCTAAGCAACAATAGATTCATGAACACAGTTGTTTAGATATTTTCTAAGCCTATGCAAAGCATCACAAAGTATTAAAACACATAAGAAAATGACCATTGTCGGGGCTGGAGCGATAGCACAGCAGGTAGGACGTTTGCCTTGCACGCAGCCGACCTGGGTTCGATTCCCAGCATCCCATATGGTCCATAAGCACTGCCAGGAGTAATTCCTGAGTGCAGAGCCAGGAGTAACCCCTGAGCATTGCTGGGTGTGACCCAAAAAGAAAAAAAAAAGAAAATGACCATTGTTGAACTGGGTTACATTATGTTTCCATGTATCATTAAATATTTTTCCAGATAGTTATTTTTATAGTACACCCCAGTTCACTAAGTTCACTCTTCTTCCCTACACACAGTTCTGCCTGGATCTTTCTTCCTGATGGTTATCTATTTATTTATTTATTTATTTATTTATTAATTTATTTATTTTGCCCCAAGGAAGAACTTGATAGTCTATACTACTGTGCTGTAAATCCTGAAACACAATAAATATCAGTGTATTTTATGAAACACTGTATCACAGTATCACTGTATCACTGTCATCCCTTTGTTTGTCGATTTACTCGAGCGGGCACCAGTAATGTCTCTATTCCTCTCAGCCCTGAGATTTTTTTAAAAAATTTTTATTAGAGAATCACTGTGATGTACATTTACAAATTTATGAACTTTTGTGTTTGTATTTCATTCATACAATGATTGTTTACCCCCATCCCTCCACCAATGCCCATTCACCTCCACCAATGATCCCAGTATCCCTCTCACCACCTTTCCCCATCCCCCACCACCCCACCCTGCCTCTGCGACAGCAGCCCTGAGATTTTAGCAGCCTTTCCTTACTCATCTTTCCCAACGATTGGAGGTTCTTTCAGAGTCAGGGGAATGAGTCCTGTCATTACTGTTTTGGGCATATCCAATATGCCACGGGTAGCTTGCCAGACTGTGCCTGTGCGGGTGGGAGCTTGCCGGGCTCTCCAAGAGGTATGTATATACTGTCATCCTGTTGATCAATGATTTGCCGAGTGGCCCAGTAACATCTCCATTTATCCCAGCCCTGAGATTTTTATCAGCCTCTCTTTACTCATCCTTCCCAACTGTGCTACATTAGAGGCAATTCAGGGCCAGGGGAATGAGACCCATCATTGTTACTATATTTGGCATATGAATATGCCACCGGGAGCTTGCCAGGCTCTCCTGTGCAGGCAATAAACTCTTGGTAACTTTCCAGGTTCTCCAAGAGGAAGAACTAGGCTATCAAATGTTGCGCAGCCAATAAATATTATGAATTTTATGAATAATTATCTGGAATTCAATTGTTGAAGAAGTAAGGCAATCGAAAACCAATGTGCAATTTTACAAACTAGCTAAAGGCAGCAAGCAATCTACTACGCTGAAATCTCACTAATTAAAGCATGTTTGACGATTATACAAAAGTCTACTACCTCCTCTGCACTTAAAGGTTTGTGACTTTGAGTTGAAGAATACATTTCAACTAAAGCACAATTCAGTCACATTGCAGGTGTATTCTGTTGTAGAAAATCCAAATAAAGTATGCGTCCCTCGAGAGACTATAGTTGTTTCCAGCATTTGGTCACAGTTCAATTACAATGACAGCCTGCTCACCTGTCCTGGAGTTTCTGGAAACACAATCATTCCACGTCATGGTTCATTCACACTGATCGAGTTTCTCTCTTCACCAGTCCCTACCCATCAAGATACTGTTAGGACTATTCAAAAACCCTATAGCCTGCTAATTTCTTTATTCCTTATATCTTGGCCATCGAAAGTTACTACTCAAAATGTAAGACTTTCACATGTTCAAATACTCGGTGTTTTTCAGTGCTTTGTATCTGTATTCTATGATAGTTTACAGTAAAATAGGCAGATACCAGCTTTTATGCTGAAGCACTTCACTTCGTTTTTTTGTTTGTTTGTTTGTTTTTAGTCTACATCTGACAGGGCTCTCCTGGTGAGTCACACACGTCTGGAGTACTGATCTGAGCACTGTATGGTTCTAAAGATCAAATTTAAACCTCCTGCACGTAAAGCATGTGAACAATCTCCTTGAGCTATATGGCTCCATCAGAACTTTTTTCAAAAAAATTTTTTTAGTCCCATGAGATACAGAGTTAGAGTTACACAACTGATCATGGTCAGGTTTCGGTCACACAGTGTTCCAACACTCATTCCTTCACCAGTGTACCATCAATGTCCCACCACCCACTAATGTCCCCATTTTCCCTGCCACCAGCCTCCCCCAGTCTCTGTCTCTGTGGTAGTAGGCACTTTCCTTCTCTCTCTCTCTGTCTCTCTCTGTCTCTCTCTCTCCCCAACCCTTTGGGGCACTACATGTTTGCTCCTTTACCTGTTTTCAGCACCCACTTCTCATCCAGACTGATCATTTCCGAATATCTTTGTCCTGGTGGCCCTTCCTCTATCCCAACTGCCTTTCCCCCCAGCATTTGATATAGACTTCCAACCTTGGACCTAATCCTTCTGGACCTTGTTTCAAATGTCCTTGGGTATTGGTCTAATATTATAGGATTATTTTTTGTATCCCACAAATGAGTCCAATCATTCTATGCCTATATCTCTCCTTTTGACTGACTCAGATATTTGCCATGTACATCCATTTATAAGCAAATTTCAGAACTTTGTTTTTCTTAGCAGCTGCATAGTATTTCATTGTGTAGATATACCATAGTTTCCTTAACCAGTCATCTGTTCTCGGGCACAAGGATTGTTTCCAGATTCTGGATTTTGTGAATAGTGCTGCAATGAACATAGAAGTGCATATAATATTTTTTCTGTGTGTTTTGGAGTACCTGAGATGTATTCCCAGAACTGGTATTGCTAAGTCATATGGAATCTCAATTTCTAGTTTTTTGAGGAATGCCCATAATGTTTCCAAAAAAGCTAAACTAGTTAGCATTCCCACCAACAATGGGAAAAAGTCCCTTTCTCTCCACATCCACACTAGCATTAGTCACTCTTGTTCTTTTTCATGTGTGCCAGTATCTGTGGTGCTAGATGATATCTCATTGTTTTTATTTGCACTTCCCTGTTAATTAGCAATATAGAGTATTTTTTCATGTGCCTTTTAGCCATTTGTATCTCTTCTTTGAAAAAGTTTCTGTTTTCTTTTCCCCATTTTTTGATTGGGTTGGATTACTTTTTCTCATAAAGTTCTACCAGTGCCTTATGTATCTTGGATACTAAACCTTTATCAGCTGGCCATTGGGTAAATATTTTTTTCCAATCTGTGGGTTGTCTTTGTATCTCGGTCACTGTTTCTTTTGAGGTGCAGAAGCTTCTGAATTTAATGTAGTCCCATTTATTTATTCTTGCTTCCACTTGCTTGGTAAGTGTTTCACTTTGAAGATGACTTTAACTTCAATATAATGAAGGGTTCTTCCCACGTTTTCCTTCATGTGTCTTATGGATTCAGTTCTGATATGAAGGTCTTTAATCTGTTTTGATCTGACTTCTGTGCCTGGCATTAGGAAGAGGTTTGAGTTCATTTTTATGCATGTAGCTACCCAGTTTTCCCAGCACCCACTTGTTGAAGAGGCTTCCCTTGCTCCACCTCATATTTCTTGCTCCTTTATCAAATATTAGGTGATTATATACTTGAGGGTTGGTTTCAAGATATTTGACTCTGTTCCACTGACCAGAGGGTCTGTATTTATTCCAGCCTCATGCTGTTTTAATTACTACTGCTTTGTAGTACAGTTGGAAGTTGGGGAAGAATATGCCTCCAATCTTCTTTTTCCCAAGGATTGCTTTAGCTATTCATGGGGGTTTGTTGTTCCATATAAATTTCAAGAGTGTTTGATCTATTTCTTTGAAGAATTTCATGGGTATTCTTATAGGGACTGCACTGAATCTGCATAATGCTTTGGGGAACATTGCCATTTTGACAATATTAATTCTCCCAATCCATGAGCAGAGAATATGTTTTCATTTTCTCATGTCCTTTTCTATCTCTTGAAGTAGTGTTTTGTAGGGGTTTTTTTTTGAATAGATTCTTCATCTCTTTAGTTAAACTGATTCTGAGGTACTTGATCTGAGGCTTGATTTTGAACGGTATTGTTTTTCTAATATCTCTCTTTTCTTTCATTATTTGTATATAGGAAAGCCACAGACTTCTAGCTATTGATTTTGTAACATGACACTCTATTTTACAAATCCATTGTTTCTAGGAGTGGAGTCTTTAGGATTCTCTAAAAATAGTATCATGTCATCTGCTAATAATGAGAGCTTGACTTCTCCTTTCCCATTTGGATACCATTTGGATGCCTTTGATATCTTTATCTTGCCTAATTGCTATGGCAAGTATCTTCAGTAATATATTGAACAGATGTGGGGAAAGTAGCAAACTTGTGCCTAATTTTAGCTGGAATATTTACGTTTTCCCCATTGAAGATATGATGCTTGCTGTAGGTTTGTGGTAGATGGATTTTACTATATTGAGGAAAGTTCTTTCAATTCCCATTTTGTTGAGAGTTTTTATCGTGAACAGGTGCTAGATCTTGTCAAATGTTTTTTTTTATCTATTTATATGAGCATATGGGTTTTATCTTTTTTATTTATATGGTGTATTATGTTGATTGATTTTAGAATATTAAACCATCCTTGCATCCCCATATGAATCCTACTTGGTCATGGTGTATTATCTTTTTTATGAGTCATTGGATTCTATTTCTAGTATTTTGTTGAGGATCTTTGCATTGTGTAGATCAGAGATATCAGCCTGTGATTTTTTTGTGGTGTCCCTGTCTGCTTTGGGCATAAGGGTGATACTTGCCTCATAGAAACTGGGAATGTTTCTATTTCTTCAATTTCCTGGAAAAGCTTGAAAGGGATTGGCAGTGGGTCCTCTTTAAAGGCTTGAAAAAGTTGACTAGTGAATCAATCTGGGCCTGGGCTTTTGTTTGGGGGAAGACTTTTGATTCCCATTTCAATTTCCTCCATAGTGATAGGTCTTGTCAGGTATTGCAGATCTTGGTTCAGCCTTGGGAGGTTATAGGAATCCAGGAATTTATCCATTTCTTCAAGGTTCTCTTGTTTTGTGCCATAAATATTTTCAAAGTAATCTCTGATGAGCCTATAAATTTCTGCGGTTTCCGTTGTGATGTCCCCCTTTACATTTCTGATACAGTTTATTAGGTATCTCTCTGTTTCTTTGTGAGTCTCACTAGTGGTTTATCGATCTTGTTTATTTTCTCAAAGAACCAGTTCTTGGTTTTGTTGAGCTTTTGGACTGTTTTTTGGGAATCCAGTTCATTGAATCCTGCTTTATTTTTTTATTATTTCCTTCTTCCTGCCTTGTTTGGGCTTGTTTTGTTGGCCATTTTCCAAGATCTTAGCTGTGAGGTTAGCTTATTGATGTGGGCTCTTTCTTCCTCCCTGATGAATGCTTGCAATGCTATAAACTTTCCTCTTAACAGTTCTTTTGCTGTGTTCCACAAGTTCTGGTAGCTCATATCCTTGTTCTCATTTGTTTCCAGGAATCATTTGATTCTTCTTTGATATCCCCTCTAACCCACTGGTTGTTCAGTAGTGAGTTGTTTAATTTCCAGGTGTTTGATTTGGTTCTCCATTTCTGCATATGATTTGCTTCTATTTTCAGTGCATGAAGGTCTGAAAAGATAGCTGATATAATTTCTATTATCTTAATTTTATGAATATATGTTTTGTGGCCAAACATGGAGAATGTCCCATGTGCACTGGAGAAGAATGTGTATTCGACTTTTGGGGAATGAAATATCCTATATATGTATATATATGTATAAATATATCTAAGTATGTAGATATATATATATAATAACTTCCTCTCTTCCATTTCTTTTCTCAAATAAAGTATTTCCATTCTGAGCTCTAGTCTGGTCTATCTATTGAGAGGTGACAAAGTGGTGTTGAGGTTTGTTACTATGAGGTTGTTATCAGTGTCTTTCTTCAAGCCTATTAGCTATTGTTACAAATATTTTGCTGGTCCCTAATTAGGTGCATATATATTTAGGAGTGTGTTTTTCCTGATGTGCTGATCCCTTGATCATTAAGAAATGACCTTCACTGTCTCATTTTTTTTTGTTTTTGGGTCACACCCAGCAATGTACAGGGGTTACTCCTGGCTCTGTGGTCAGGAATTTTTCTAGCGATGCTCGGGGAAACATATGGGTTGCTGGGAATCAAACCCAGTCAGCTTCATGCAAGGCAAAAGCCCTACCCACTGTGCTATTGCTCCAACCCCCACTTCACTGTCTCTTATAACCTTCTTCAGCCTGAAGTCAATGTGGTCTGATACTAGTATGACCACCCCAGCTATTTTTAGGCAACTATTTGCTTGGAAAATTGTTTTCCAATCTTTGACTTTGAGCCTGTTTGCTTTGATCATTCCAATGTGTTTCTTGCAGGCAGCAGAATGTTGGGTCCGATTTTCTAATCCAGGACTCATAAATAAATCTCTGAAAAGCTGCAGAGAGGCCACCAAGCCCTGCACCAGGGTTAATCTCATTTCCCAGGCTCAAAACCTCCAGAACCCAATTGCCACCGTGCTCAGAGCTGGACTTCACAAGCTCAGATGCGAATCATTTATGAGTGAAAAACTCAGGTATGCGGGCTTTGTGACCGAAATCTCCAGACTCTCTCTGTTCTTCCAACAGCCTGGTAGTCACACCCATGAACTGTCTCTGGTGCCATATTTGCTCATTAACTGGCCATGATCCAGAGACTCACCAAGAAATCTTGAAAGAGATCAAGCTGCAGAGATGCCTCCAGACCCCAAAGTTACCATCCAGTTAAAAATTTAACTCCAGCTGTACCACCTTATTTAAAATTTTAGAATTCCTGGAGCCTGACATCTCATATTCTACTCCACTGATGAACCAGAAGTAGCACACCACATTGGATAGGATGTAAAGTAGAAAGCAAGGCAACCAATTAAAAAATATTGCACACAAGTCTTAACCAGTCACAACATGTTAGTAATCTTTTATGCAAGAACTTAATGGCTCCAGGGTGAGAACCAATGATCTTCACACACTTTCTTTTAAGGAAACATTTTTTGATCACTTTCATCAAATTATTCATAACAAGCAATACAAAATAAATTAGCTAGGGCCTGCTATTGGGCATGCTTGGGTGGTGGTTAGGGAAAACAAAATTATGATGGTGGTGGGAAGGTGTAATGATGGTGGGACTGGTGTTGGAATATTGAATGTAATAAATTATTATGAACAATTTCATAACAATAAAATAAAATTTAAAACAAAAAATTCTAATCCATCCTGTCACTTTGTACCTCTATATTGGTGCTTTTAGTCCACTAAAATTGAGAGACATTGTTGTGATGAGATTTGTGCCATCTTTATGTACATGCTTGGTGTACTTGTGGGACTTGTCTTATCTTAAAGTAGCCCATTTAGTTCTTCTTGTTACAATGGTTTTGTGTCTATGAAGTTCCTAAGTTGTTCTTTATCTGTGAAGTTGTGTATTATTCCTTCAAATCCGAATGAGAGTCTGGCAGGGTAATGTATGCTTGCTGAAGCTTTCAATTCATTGAGTCTGTTTACTATATCTCATTACTCTCTTCAGGTCTGGAGACTTTCATCTGGTAAATCTGCTGTGAATCTTAGGGATGCTCCTTTATAAGCAATTTTCTTCTTTGATCTTGCTGCTTTCAGTATTATGTCTCTATAGTTTTTGTTATTCTGATTATGCTGTGTCTTGTAATATAATATTTTTATTTCAATTTCTGTTGGCTGGTACTCTTCAGACCTCTTGGATTTGGATGCATGCATTCTTCAACTCCAGAAACTCCAGAGCAACGATAACTTTGATGGTTGCTTTTTCATCAGGGTTTTTTACCTGCCCTTCTGATATTCCAATGATTCTTATGTTGTCCCTCTGGGCCTCATCCTGGTTTTCTCTTGTCATCTGTTGGTTTATTTGGGGGGTCTTTTCCATCTTCTGCAGGTGTCTACAGATTCTCTGTGGCTCATCTTGGAGCTCACTGATCCTATCCTCAGCAGCTGTTATTCTGCTGCTGAGGCCTCCAATGAGTTTTTCATTTCATCTATCAGTTTTTCAGATCTGTCATTTCTACTTCTATTTTCATTTGCATTTTCCTCCTTTTTGCTCTTATATCCTGTATTTTATTGGCAGTGTGTTTCATTGTTTCTTTGAGTTCCTTATGCATCCTTAACAGTTCCATTCTAAATTCCTTATCAGAGAGATGATTTAGCTCATTAATTACCCACTGAATCATCTGGGCTCACTTCTTCACTCACTCAGCCCGGTGGGTTTCTACATTGCTTTACCATCATGACCTTTGCAGCTTAGGGTTGTCCCCTGTGTAGTTTTGTGTGATTAGGAGTCTAAGTTAGGATGTCTTTGTATGTGTAAGACGAGTCACAGAGTAGTGAAGAAATGAACTGCTGGTTCTGGGTCAGGAGGGTACCTGTTAGAAGCAAATAGCTCCCCCGGGATCCAAATGGCTGTCCCAATGTCCCACTGGTTGCCAGTCTAGTTCTTTTTAATGTTTTAATTTTATTTTCATAAAGTTGTCCACAATAATAGATTACATTAAATATTCCAACACCAATCCCACTATCATTATACCTTCCCACCACCATTATTTTGAACTTTCCCACCACCACTCAAGTCTGCCCCACAGGCAGATGCTAGAGAAGTCATTTTGCATTACTTTGTTATGAATAGTATGAGATGTCTGTGAGGGTCTATCTCACAGGGATTCAACAAAAGAAAAAGTAAAAAAAAAGTGTGAGATGTCCTGGAATTCTAAAATTTCAAATAATTGGGATCTGGAGACATCTCTGCAGCCAGCTGTTTGGTTCCGAGATTCATTGGTGAGTCTCTGAATCATGGCCATTAATGCGGTTAAATGGCACCCAGAGGCAGTTCATGTGCATGACAGCCAGGACCCAAGAGATGGAAAGGGGCGGCCCGGTCCCAACCCGTTGAGGCCTGGCATTTTTCAGTCAGTGGCCTGACATACCTGTGTTTTTCAGTGGATTTATTTTTCTTTCTCATACTGTTTTATGTCTCTTAACCCTGAGGCAAAACCCCATAGTTCTCCTCCTTGCAAACTCTGCCTATTCCAGGTTAAATACCATCTTCATTATCTTTATGCTCTCTTTTAATATCCCCTCTAGTGTTTTTGTCAAAATGGATATCTGGTTCTTCAGAGAACATTTTTCTTACGATCTTCCCAAGCAATTGCTTATTTGTCCAGAACCCAAGGTTAGCAACTGGGATCCATATGTGCTTCCTCTCACAATACTGCTCCATACCATGATTTCACTGTCATTTTATAAAGCTTCTGACCCACATCAAGGATTAGGCTGCTATAGTCTAAATGTTTGTGTTCTCCTTCTAAAATTAGTGTGTTGAGTTGCTGATCCCCAAATTGATGGTGGTGAGGTCTTTGAAATGTGATTAGCCCATGAAGACAAAATAATTATGAATGGAATGTCTCTTTTTAAAAATGACTAGAGAGAGTTCTCTGGATTCCTTTTGCCATGTAAGGACAAAATATAAGATTATAAACCAAATTATGTGCCCTCACCAGATACTAAATCTAAAAGGGACCTTGATCTTAGATTTCTAAGCTTTTGAAAACTGTAAAAAATAAAATTGTGTTGTTTATATACATTCATCTATGATATTCTGCAAATAACAGCTCAGCTAGACTGCTAAAATATATGCCGTCTAACTCTATCACTCTTCTCCTCTCTATATTATTGAGTTGTTGTTTGGTTGTTGTTTTGGGTATTTGGGGACATACCTGGTGGTACTCAGGGTACCTGGCTCTGTGCTCAGGGATCACTCTTGGCAGGGCTCCAAGTACTATATGGGATGCCAGAAGTGAAACCCATTTTGGCCACATGCAAGGCAAGTGCCCTACCCACTGTCTTAGCTCTCCAGCCCCTCTTCTCTATATTACTGTTTTCAGCCAAAAAATACCTTGCAATGATATTGGCAGTAATTGCTTTTTATTTATTGATGATATTGGTACCATCAGTGACATAAGCAGCAGATAAATTTAGATTATTTCATTCCATGCTCAGGTTCTTAATCCTTGCTCAGCTCTACTCCATGGTCATACCTGGAATCATAAAGCACAAACCAGTGTGGCTATGTATGATTTACTTTGTCTATTGTCCATGTCAGACTACTTGAATACGTTGAGTACTACCCTTTCCAATAATTGATAACTTTCTGAAATCTTACATCCAAATCTCTTCTTCTTTCATCCTTTCCTCTTACTCATTCATTGAAACTACCCCAGTTCTTTAATCTTATCTTGGCCTTAAATCTCTTGATCCTTATATATTATCCTCCCTTTTCAAGCCCCTCCCACCATCATTCTTCTCTGTCCAATCCTAAACCCATGGTTAATCACTTCAACCATGTAATTGCATTACCGTCAAATAGCTTTCTCTATCAATCTTCTACCTTACTCATGTGGAAAAATTTAACCCTGGAGTCTACCTTCTCAGCCAGAGATCAAAGTCATAAAGAAATGCAAGATATGGGTAGGAGCTGGGATACAAATTTCACTTAATATTTATTAGCTTCAAGCTCAGTAGGACCCACAATGCCAGTGATGGATTCTTTTTTTTTTTTCCATTTTTGGTTTTTGAGTCACACCAGAAGGTGTACAGAAGTTACTCCTGTACACCTCAGGAATTCCTGCTGGCAGGACTAGAGTAGAGCCAGATAGGATGCCATGGATCAAATCTGGGTTGGTGTAGCACCTTACCCACTGTATTATCACTCTGGCCCCAAAGAGAAATATTCTTATAATCGCTGTTCAGCTCCCTTTTCCATTCTCCATAGCCACAGTAAAACCTCCAGTCCATTCAAACTTCAACCCCACTACTTCTTGCCCAACACCTGGTACATATGGTGTACATATATACTGCATATTTAAAAAAAATTGAAATCATTGGATGGAGAATCCCTTAATTCCCTGCCATTAAAGCATATACACCATTTTTATCACCATCATCATCATTACCGCAGATGTCATCATTAATTTTGTTACAAAAAAGACAAAGTCCTCCATCCTGACTTATTCCTCATTCCTCAGAGCCCTAGATTCCATCCTTTTCACCCTCAGGCAGCCTCTACTCAGTAGTTGTCCCTCAAGCTCCTATCCTATCTCCCTCATCCCTTTTATTTATTTTTTTTAATTCTTGAATTACTGAGTCACCATGAGGGTACAGATACAGATTTACACATTTTTGAGCTTGTTTTTCCCTCATACAATGTTCGCAAACTCATCCCTCCACCAGTGCCCATTCTCCACCACCAATAAACCCAGTATCCCTCCCACTCCCCATCCCATCTCCCCCCCCCCCAACCCCACCCTGCCTCTGTGGCAGGGTATTCCCTTTTGATCTCTCTCTCCAATTGGGTGTTGTGGTTTGCAATAGGGGTATTGAGTGGCCATTGTGTTCAGATTCTAGTCTACTTTCAGCACGCATCTCCCTTCCCGCACGCTGTTTACAATAGCCAGAATCTGGAAAAAACCCGAGTGCCCGAGAACAGATGACTGGTTAAAGAAACTCTGGTATGTCCCTCATCCCTTTTCAATCTTTGTAAGATATACTAACATATTTACTTAATTTCCTCCCACTCTTTAACTCTTTTCTTGTCTGTTTGCTTAGTTTTGGTTTGGGGCCACACCCAGCTATACTCAGGGCTTACTCCTGACTCTTCTTTCAGGAATCACTCCTGGTGGTTTTGGGCAAACCATATAGGGTGCAGAGGATCAAACCCAGTTTGGCTGTGTACAAGGAAAATGCTCCAGCCCCAGCCCCTGCCATATTAAACTCTTGAAGATCCTCATCCACCTCCTCTGAATGACATTACACTAAGTCAACACACCTCTTCTTGCTAAATCCAACATCCTTATCTTATCTGATTAACTTTTGCCTTTGGATAAACATTCTGTCTGCATCAGAAGGATTTCCTTAGAACAGGTTCCTCCCCACACCCCCCAACTCTACATACTCCAGTTTAGGTGCTGGAAAATGTACACTGGTGGAGGGATGGGTGTTGGAACACTATATGACTGTAGGCTTCATGAAGATTTTAAGGGTCTCTCTCACAGTAATTTAATAAGGAAAAAAAATCAAATAAATAAATAAATACTCCAGCTTAGTCTCTCTTTCCTCTTCCCACCTTTTCCCTTCACTTCTTCTCATTCTATGTGTTCCATTCTGCTTCATAACAGCCTTTAAAAATATAATATGGGAAACTGAATTCTTCAATCTCCTTTATCCCCAAAGGAACTTATTCCTCTCCTCTGTTCTCACAATCATTGAATGTCATATCCACCTACTGGAAATACAGTTACCATCGTTGACACTTCTCTAACCATTTTCAGATTATTAAACACTGATTTCCACCCACCCCCACCATCTCTCTAATCTATCCATTTACCCACTTTCACGTTTCAGCAAACTTGCCTCTATAATCAAGAACCTCCTGAATTCTCTGTCAAATTTCCACAACACCCTTCCTTTGACCCCCAAATCCACTCAACTATCTGAGACCTAGGCTTTTTCCAGAGATTAAATCTCATTCTGTCACTTCACTGCTTGAAAACCATCAACAGAAATTCTAAACCATCAGAGAGAAAAATCTACCTGCTTAGCATGTAATACAAATACTATGTAATCTGGCCACTTCCTACTCTTCAATTACTCTTCCTATTCTTGAGTCTTGATAACTCATTAAAGTTCTATTCTACTTTTCTACTTGTGAATTCTACTCATGCACCTAATATATGCAATTCCATGCATTTACTGCTCTCTTGACATTTGTTAATATTTTAATATTAACAATATAATAATAGTGTGTTAGTATTAAACTATCTTACACATTCATACACATTTCCATAACTAGCTAACAGTTACTTATCTCAGAGTAACCCCCAGGCTAACTCGATAAGTAATCCCTTCCTCTAAGAGCCCATCTGTAACTATTGACCTCAGGATTAGATATTCCTTCTGCCTTCTTCCAGAGCTGCTCAGGAGAGATACTGCAATGGGTAAGGCTCCTGCCTTGCATGCAAGCAACATAGGTTTAATCCCTGGCACCCTATATAGTCCCTAGAACATCACCAGAAGTGATCCCTGAGCACAAAACAGGAGTAATCCCTGAACACCATAAGGTGTGGCCCCAAAACAAAAATGTCATTCATGCTTACTTCTCTACTGGAAAATTTAAGTTCTCTATTGCTATGCTTTTTGTCCCTCACAGATTGTATGTTCTCTGAGAATCAGGTTGATGTGAGTTTTTTTGAAAATTATTATATCGAACAATAACTAGAATATAAAAGTTACTCAATATCTGTTTCTTTTTTTTAATTAATAGTTTATTTTTAATTAGTGAGTCAACGTGAGGGGACAGTTACAGATTTATACATTTTTGTGCTCATGTTTCTCCCTTACAAAGTTCAATAACCCATCCCTTCACCAGTGCCCATTCTCTACCACCAGTAAACCCAACATCCCTCCCCCGCTCCCCAGTCCCATCTCCCCCCACCCCACACTGCCACTATGGCAGGGTATTCCCTTTTGTTCTCTGTCTCTGATTAGGTGTTGTGGTTTGCAATAAAGGTGTTGAGTGGCCATTGTGTTCAGTCTCTAGTCTATATTCGGCCCGCATCATCTTTCCCCCACATGACCTCCAACCACATTTTACTTGGTGTTCCCTTCTCTGAGTTGCCCAGAATGAGAGACCAGCCTCCAAGTCATGGAGACAACTTCCTGGTACTTATTTCTACTATTCTTGGGTGTTAGTCTTATAGTCTATTATTCTATATTCCACAGATAAGTGCAATCTTTCTATGTCTGTCTCTCTCTTTCTGACTCATTTCACTTAGCATGATACTTTCCATGTTGATCCACTTATATGCAAACGTCATGACCTCATTCTTTCTAACAGCTGCATAGTATTCCATTGTATAGATGTACCAGAGTTTCTTCAACCAGTCATCTGTTCTAGGGCACTCGGGTTTTTTCCAGATTCTGGCTATTGTAAACAGTACTGCGATGAACATATAAGTGCAGATGTCATTTCGACTATACTTTTTGGCTTTTCTGGGATATATTCCCAGCAGTGGTATTGCTGGGTCAAATGGGAGCTCAACCTCTAGTTTTTTGAGAATCGTCCATATTGTTTTCCAAAAGGGCTGAACTATCCAGCATTCCCACCAGCAGTGTAGAAGGGTCCCTTTCTCCCCACATCCTCTCCAACAGCGGTTGCTTTTGTTCTTTTGGATGTGTGCTAGCCTCTGTGGTGTGAGGTGGTATCTCATGGTTGTTTTGATCTGCATCTCTCTGATGATTAGTGATGTAGAGCACTTTTTCATGTGCCTTTTGGCCATTCGTATCTCTTCCTTGGTAAAGTTTCTGTTCATTTCTTCGCCCCTTTTTTGATGGGGTTGGATGTTTTCTTCTTGTAGAGTTCAACCAGTGCTTTATATACCCTTGATATCAACCCCTTATCTGATGGGTATTGTGTAAATATCCTTTCCCATTCTGTAGATAGTCTTTGTATTCTGGTCACTATATCTTTTGCAGTGCAGAAGCTTTTTAGTTTAATGTAGTCCCATTTGTTGGTCTCTGTTTTTACTAGATTGCTTAGTTCCATGTCATCTTTGAAGATACCTTTATCTTCAATATCGTGGAGGGTTTTGCCTACCTTGTCTTCAATGTACCTTATGGTTTGTGGTCTAATGTTGAGGTCTTTAATCCATTTTGATCTGACTTTTGTGCATGGTGTCAGGTCGAGTTCTAATCCCATTTTTTTGCATGTGGTTGTCCAGTTGTGCCAGCACCATTTGTTAAAGAGACTTTCCTTGCTCCACTTCACATCTCTTGCATCTTTATCAAAGATTATATGATCATACATTTGAGGTTGTGTGTGGGGATATTCCAACTCAATATCTATTTCTTAAATTTAATATGTGGTATAGTTAATTATCATTTCAGGAGATTTTGTTTTGGGACAACAATACATCAATGAGATAAATTGTCTTAGCATCTATGCGTGAATCATTCTGTAGGAAAAACGGCAAAGAAATGAAAAAATGCAGAATGAAAGTTCAAGATATGTACTTTTGTCTAACAGGAAATATTGTGCAAATAATAATTTCCAGTGTGATCAGCGTTTGAAGAAACAAATCTCAAATACATGTCATGAGAAGCTCCTGGAAGAGAGTAGAGCAGAATCTCACACGACAGAACCTGGCAAGCTACCCATGGCATATTCAATATGCCAAAAACAGTAACAATAATGGGCCTCATTCCCCTGACCCTGAATGTGACAAGGACGAATGAGACGTTACTGGCGCCTGCTCGAGCAAATCAATGAGCAACAGGATGATAGTAGTAGTGATACAGTGATGTACTTTAAAAGGAGGAAGTGCATGTGTGTGTTGTGGGGAGGAGGAGTTAGTGGAAAAACAGAACCCTTTAGTAGATTTAGCTCATCAACATCTATACAACAGTTCAAAATTTTACAAAGCCTTAATCTAGAAATCCCACATACAGAAATACAGAATAAAAATATTAAAATGCTTTCATAGAGTGATATTTCTTACCAAAGATTGCTTTACAAGGGGATACGGTGCTGCCAGCAGGTCAGTCTGTGCCTGTGGGGTGAGCGCATTAGCAACCTGATGGAGCCTTCACACTTCCAAAATTGCCACTGTACCTCTGACAGGATCCCAACAAGTCAGGACCAAATTTCCCAAGAAACTGAAAGGCCAAAAGTTAGGTATGTGGATCCATGCCCACAAACCACCTCTGACTCAGCTATATAAGCTCATTTACCAGTCTTGCTTCAGAGACCCATAAATAAATCTCAAATGAGATCAAAAGCCAGTGTTAATCTTGGTAATCTTGGACCTGCACAAGGCTGCACAGACGGTGGGTGAGGGATAGCCAGAGGGGGGCTCGTTAGCATGGTGCCCGTCCAAGCAGAGACCCAGGCAGTTGCTTGCTCCCACAATCCAAAAGCACCCCCATGCCCCTGGCCTGACTCCTCTGCCTTGGGATAGACCTCACAGAAATAAAATCTGCTAAAAATATGAGTATGCAGATTTTATGACTGAAATCTCCACGCTTTCTCCCCCCATACTTCCCTGTACTTCCAGAAGACTCAGCAGTCATGTCCATACTCCAAAGCTGTCACCCAGTTAAAAAGCTACTCCAGCTTTACCGTCTTCATAAAAATACTGGATGCCCTAAACAAACATGATGACCTCTTAGTACCTGTATTGCAAACCATAATGCACAAAAGGAAACAGAGAAAGAGAGAGAAGAAAAGTGCCTGTCATAGAGGGAGGATGGAGTGGGGGGTGGGTGGGATGGTGGAGGATGGTGGGAGAGATCCAGGGGAAATTGGTGATGGGAAATGTACGATTTGCTCAAGCGGGTACCAGTAACATATGCTTTGTGAGACTTGCTGCTACTGTTTTTGTCATATCAATTTCACCACGGGTAGCTTGTCAGGCTCTGCCGTGTGGGCAGGATACTCTCAGTAGCCTGCCGGACTCTCTGAGAGGGATGGAGGAATTGAACCTGGGTCAGCCACGTGCAAGGCAAACGCCCTACCCTCTGTGCTATCACTCCATCCCCTTTGGGGCATTATGGTTTGCAACACAGATACTAAGAGGCCATCATATTTGGTTCTTAATCCACTTTCAGCACACATCTCCCATCCAGAGTGGTCCCACCCAACCATCATTGTTATAACTGTCCCTTCTATATCCCAACTGCCCTCTCCCCCAGCCCTTGTGGCAAGTTTCCAACTATGTAGCAGTCTTTCTGGCCCTTATCTCTACTGTCATTGGGTGTTAGTCTCATACTATGTTTTTTTTAATATCCCACAAATGAGTCTAGTCATTCTGTCTGTCCTTCTTCTGACTTATTCCACTCAGCATGATACTCTCCATGTCCATAAGTGAATTTCATGACTTTATTTTTTTTCTAAAAGCTACATAGTATTCCACTGTGTAGATTTACCATAGTTTCTTTAATTGTCCTCCGTTCTAAGGCACCCGGGTTGCTTCCAGAATCTGGCTATTGTGAATAGTGCTGCAATGAACATACAAGTGCAGATGTTATTTCTGCTATGTGTACCTTTTGGCATTAGTTATTTCCCTATTATGTTTATATTTATATCTTATGTTATATTTATATCTTAAATATGAGGGATATTATCTATATCTGTCCTCCCTCTGACTCACTTCATTCTCTCTTTAGCTCTAAAAATTAAGAACATTTCACATTTTTCTCTTATTTTTAAATGAGTATTAAGCATTTCATACTAAATTAAAAATTAACTATTTTTTTCCATATGATAATAAAGACCCCATAGGTAACAATTTTGAGCTGTTTTCCCAAGGGAACAGTAGATTCTCACCTGCACTTCACTCCTGCCAGTCTTTTTTTTCCTTTATGACAAAGATGACCCTTTGCAAAGCAGCCTACTGTCAGGAAGGTCCTGCCTGTGCTCAGGAACTGGGGACCACAGAACAACCAATACCCCACTTTGGGTCAAATCCACCCCTCGGTCACCATTATTCTCTTGAATAACATACTATTCCAATATTTTTTAATGAAGTAAAAACACATGCCCTGTTAGTCTCTAGGGAAAGTACCAGACCTGAAAGTGAAGTTTTATAGGACCCAAAATCACTCTGTGGCTAGTTGAGAGAGACGGTGCAAAGGATTCTCTAACCTCCAAATCAGAATATCGTGGTTTGATGTTGAGTTATGAAGTTAACAAAGAGAGATTTGAGGAATCTGTCCATCTATTAAAGCCTTGGTTATGAAATCACCACGCCCAAAAGGACTTCTGTTCTACCTGCACCGTGTGAATCTTTAAGGACTGTGCAGCCTCGAACAGAAAATAAAAAGGTAAGCCTAGGGCTCACTGCAAAGAACTGACATTAGTCAGTGCCTTGTAAGGCTTCTGTCAGCTGCAGTAAAAGCCCACATTCTCGGCTCTGTTTCACCTCTCTTTCCTGTCAGAGCCCTGTGCTGCCAGCACACGCCCTTGGCCACAGTATCCGTGCATATTACACATATGAATATCCAACTTCTCTTGAACCCTCTCACTCTTCTGGAAAAATCCTACTGTACTCCAAAGAAGATCAATCCTGATGATCTTCACCATCCTTTCCCTCTCCTAATTTACTAGTCTCCTTCGTGTCCCCCTGAATGACCAACACGTTATATAACTTAACAGGATTTCTGGATCTTGTCTGAACAATGGCAGACTCAGTATACTCAGATAGTGGTAAAGATCTCCCTGTAAAATAAATTCATGAGGCATTTAACAGAATAGCTGCAGGGGCCTGGCTGAGAGCCGACATATCCTTCTGCCAAAACCTTGCTTCCCTTTATCTTTCTTTCTTTCCACTTTCCTTTCATTTGAGGTTAATGTTCTTGGGCTTTTCGAAACAGGTGACTCTTAGCTATGTTAATAAAGCAAGGTGTGATAGCATCTCCCTTTATTTCAGATGTCAAACACTGAGAAGAAAAAGGGAAAGTACTTTTAAATGATCACATCCTCTTAATAACATTCCAGGAGAAACTATCTTGATTTTAATTTTTCAGTTTCCTTTCATCTCTTCCTACAAAAATATGACTCAGAAAAAGATCACCCATGAAGCCCTTATCGAAAAAAACATTAATAGCATTTAGTGGGAGCCCCTTAGAGAATAGGCCTGATTAAGGGCAAGAACTGAAGGAAGGGAATGACGAAGATACATCATGAGTATATTCTTCATGCTTTGTAAATCCAGAAAAAAATTCAAGTCATAAAGTATTTCTACAAACACAGCTGGAGACTACCTCTGAAAAAGAGGTAATCAAGCAAAGGGCATGGGATGGACAAAGGAAGAAAATATTTGGCTTATTTATATTGCTTTCCACCTAAGAAAAATCTTGATTGATAATATGTCATTTTCACCTTATCTTTAAACTTGTGACTTTAAATCTTGCTAACGTATATGACATTTTCGTTTATAGGAAAGTAAGACTCCCAGAAACTTCAGTATTAGCTACTATAGCTCAAAGGGGATGGTCCATGAAGTATAAAAATAGGTGGGTCTAGATTCACTTCCCCTTGGTGCCTATCTTCCAAATCATGTTCTCTGCTGGGGTTACATGGACCATACAACAGCCCCAGGAATACTGAGAAAGAAGTAGATTTTGTTATTCCCATTTTATAGGTAAAAAAGTCAAGGTCCAAAGAAGTTAAAAACTCCCTCAATTTCTGATCATTTCTCAAGTTCAAAACGCAAGTCATCGTGTGTTTCAGAAGTCACTTCTTTTATTATTTTTTCTTTTGTTGTTTTTTTTTGGGGGGGCGGGGTGGGGGAAGAGTTAGCAGTTCTCAGAGATTACTCCTACTCTGTGCTCAGTGTTCATTCCGGGCAGTGCGCAGAGGTACCACGGAATCAAACCTGGGTTAGCTTCAAGCAAAGTTAAGCACCCTACTAGTCATACTACCTCTCCAGCCACAAAAGCCACTTCTTTTAGGGTAGAAAACAAACATATGGAGACTCCTTTTTTATTTCCATTATTGCCAAGGCTGATTCACTTGAGTAGAAGGAAAATAATTTAGCATAGATGAGTGCTATTAAATAAGACTTTTGCAGCAATGGAAATATCCTATAAATTTGATCTGACCAGTACAAACCAGCCACACTCAGTTGTCGAGCCCTTGGAAAGGGGCCCGCACATCGAGGGACTGAACTCTTCATTTTAAATAACTTTGAATGGCCACATGTGTTTAGTGACTACCACACTGGACAGTGAAGTATAGACCAACATGCCCAAATCCAAGTACTGAAATGTAATAGCTATAACACTAGGCACATTATTTGTTGAGGCTGGAGATTTCATTACTTTTATGATGAAGAAAGGAACTTTAAAAGTTAAATATACACATTCATATAAAAAAAAACATAACCACGACCTTAATCTTATACTTAGTTTGGGGGAAAATAAGTAGAAATTTTCTGTAGGTGTTTTTGGTTCAGTATCTCTCTCATTCTCTCTCTCTCTCTCTCTCTCTCTCTCTCTCTCTCTCTCTCTCTCTCTCTCTCAGCCCTAATTCTGTGAGAAAACCACTATTATTAAAAGTATATACTTCAGGGGCTGGAGCGATAGCACAGTGGGTAGGCATTTGCCTTGCACGCGGCCGCCCCGGGTTCAATTCCCAGCATCCTATATGGTTCCCTGAGCACCTCCAGGAGTAATTCCTGAGTGCAGAGCCAGGAGTAACCCCAGAGCATTGCCAGGTGTGACCCAAAAAGCAAAAAAAAAAAAAGTATATACTTCAGTGGTAGAGAAGGTGCAATAACTTTAAACATCAAAATTATATTAACACTATTACAAGCATAGAACTTAAACTGCAATAAAAGATCAGAGAGGTGGCTCAAAGACAGAGCACATATCTCAGCTATGTGACATCCAGGGCTCAGCTCCTGGCCTTACAAATATATAAGTATTTATTTATATTTATACACATATTTGCATATACATATATTTACATATATGTGTATATCTACCTATGTTTATCTGTAAACCTTGTACATGTGTTCTGTAGTACCAGGCTGATTCCACTCACACTTGTTTTATTTTTGGTTGGGGTCTTCGCCCACTGGCATTTAGGGCTTATTCTTTGCTCTGTGCTCAAGGATCACTCCTGGTGGGACTTAGAGGATTGAACCCAGATCATCTGCATGCAAGGGAAGCATCTTACCTACTATACTCTCTCTCCTGTCCAATACTCACATGTTGGACCAGTTCTAATCAACACCACTAAGCAATGCTTGTACTGGAACACCTTGCTATGTGGCTTCATTCTTGTTTCTCCTGCCTGAAGCCGCCTCCCCAGCTCTCTCCTTGTGTTGTGGTATTACCCAAATTTCAAGGCCGAGCTCAATTCCTGCCTCTTCCCAGAAAACCTTATGTGAATCATCAGCATGTGCTATGCTGCTCCTTTTCATCTTATGACAAGGAGGGACAAGCTAAGCTGTCAGAAACTAGAAAGAAATCAAAACACAGTGAAAGCAGTGAAATAGAGCTAGGTTCGCTCTCAAGTCTAATTAGCAGGGATGGCAATAAAAAAAATTACAATGAAACACTGAAGAGGAAACCCAGGATTTGAGAGGGCCAAAGCTAACAGAGAGATCAAGTATGAGAGCAGGTGGTGACCTGGGCATTCCGGAGTTGATCCACGGCAGTCCCTGAGGACAGACCTACAGAGAGGCCTCTGTCTACCGTCTGAACAAGGTAAATGGAAGCTCCAAACTGAGTCGGCTGCCTGAAGCCCATGCTCTTTCCAACTGTCACTGATTTTTCTCTGTCATGTTGGATAAGTGCCGAAAGCTCTCTGTACTTTCATTAATTCATGAGCAATATGTCTAATCTCTATCTCCTAAGAATTCTGTGAAAATTAATGAGCTTATTTTAGAAAAGACTAAACTAAATTGATGCAAAAGTCCTTTGCATACCCTAGAGATACCATAAACACCAGGTGATCTAATTTAAAATACAGATGTCTGTTTGCATCTATATGAGCCAATAAATGAACATTCAACTTTACAAAGCTATGGCTATTTGGTTATCTTTCTAAAGGAGTGTTTGTTTTGTTTGTTTTGTTTTTGTTTTGTTTTGTTTTGGGGCCACACCATGCAATGCTCAGGGGTTAGTCTTGGTTCTACTCTGGAATTACTCCTGGTGGTGCTTAGTGAAACATATGGGATGCTGAGAATCAAACCTTGGTTGACTGCATGCAAGGCAAGTGCCCTACCCACTGTACTATCTCTCCAGCTCCATGATTGGCATATATTTCAGTTTTATATATTGAAAAAATATTAAGTGGGAGAAATAATATATACTTTCTGTTTAATACTTCACAATAATATTAAATATCAATAAACTATACTGAGCATTTACTATGTACTAGGTCCATAGTCAGCATGTATATAATCTCATTTAATCTTCATTGTGACTCATTAAAATATTCTTAGTAACCCCAGGACTGCCTACTTCCTAACCTACTGCTCTGTGCATTAAATCACATTGTCTCCCTAACAAATTATAAACCCCATAGAACAAGTACCATTTGTAGGATATTAAATGCCAAAAACATTTAACTAAGAGCGGCTGAGAAAACTTAGAAATGCAAATGCACATTAGCAATAAAATATAATAAATAAAATATCATCTCTCATATAAACCAATCTATAGGGAAAGAACATTTGAAGTATGAAGTTCTTTTGTTTTTTCTTTTTTTGAGGGGGTATGGATGCATGTGGACTACTCCTGGCTCAGTGCTCTAAGAAGAGAACTAAAGTAGCTACATGAAAGACAAGAGCCTTGAGCCTGTACTATCTCTCCAGCACAGATAATTGAAAATCTTCTTTATATTTTCCCCTACTCAGTTCATCCCAGTAAACTAATTTAGAAGAGAGGGCTTCAGGAGTGCAGATGGTCTGGGAAAGGCCAGAGACCTACCTCCAGCTCTACTATGTTGCACAGCCTCGGGCAGGCCACTTCGCTGCTCTAGGAAACCCAGCATGACTCAAAGGTGAATCAAACACCAGGCCCTGGACCATTCTTTCCCAGCTGTCAAGTTTCAAAGTTCCAGGAGAGCACGTCCAAGGAGCAAAACACAGCAATTGCTTGGTGTCGATTACAATGTTCAATTCTTTCCTATGAGTAACTTGCTGCTGAGGAGGAGACGTGAAAATAACTCGAACTGGTGCTAATTTGGTTCCTCAGAGCAAACCTAACAAGCCCAACTCTTAACTTCCCCCCTCTTGCAGCTTGACATCTCCGCATCCTGATGATTAACACACCATTTTCCGAGGGGAGCAATCCCCTCTGAGCCCCAGAGGGAGTTGGTGACCCTCAACTTCCTCCAGCCCACATGGTGTCCACCTGTTTCCTCTCTCTCTCAGCCCTGTGCTCTCAAGACACTGCCTAAAGCCCAGAAACGGGGAACAACGCAACCCATCGCCCTGCAAGTGAAGCCGAGTTGAGTCAGCTCTCTGGGCAGGGCTAGATCCGCCCTTTCCAGCCCAAGAGCCAAGCCAGAGACCACTGGGGCTCCTCCAAGCCATCTGCGGACTCCATTTCACATCTTAGTCAGGAAGTCTATGATGTCGGGGAGGGGAGAGGGAGAGGTAGATCATTCTCCCTAGAAAGGAACTGTAGCCAGTATCACCTGCATAACTTTATCTGGGACCAGCCTTGAGCTAACAGAAATGGGACAGCTGCAAACCCAGCGGTAGAATTTGAGGGATATTGAGAAGGACCTTCTGAATGACAAAACTGCCATCCCCCACAATTTTGCTCAGACCTAACATCCCAGGGGGCAGGCCCAGCTGATGGGCTCACTGCTTTTGTTTCCATCGATCTGTTCCCACTGAATAGACGGAGATGTGACACTGAGACTTGCTAGCTGAGTCTGGGGGCTGAAGCGAATACAGTTCATATAGTGTCCCCTGGGGTACTACACACAGACCAGGTCCAGGAACGAAGGTCAGAGCAGAGCAAGGGAGTCCACATCCCATCTGTCCCCTTGGCCAGACCACCCCTCCCATGGACAAGGCAACCCAAAGCCAAAATATAAAGAGCTTCACTTTTTTCACTTTTATGTTCTTTCCTTGGTTTTTCTTTTTTTTTGGCTTTTCCATTTTTTTTAATTTTATTTTAGGCACCCATCATGATTTACAATGTTGATAATGGCAGGGTTTGCGCTTAAAATATCTCAACCCTACTCTCTGTACCAGAGTGTCAGCTTCCATCAACCATTGTCCTAACGTCATTCCCAACCCCTCCACCCCCTCCCCACCAACTCCCAGTGGTAAGTTTTTGACTAAAGACCATTTCTCAATAATGGTTGCCTTTGGGTATTTGTTTTATTATATTTGTTTATATACATGTGAGACAATCGCTCTGTGTATGTCCCTCTCCTCTGACTAACTTTATTCAGCACTATAATCCCAGATCCATTCATGTAGCAGCAAATTGCATTTTTTCATCTTTTCTTATAACCAAGTAACATTTCATTGTGTATACGTACCATAGTTTCTTTATCTAGTTATCTGTTCTTGGACATTTGGGTTGTTCCCAGAATTTGGCAATTATGAATAACGCTGCCATAAACATGGGAGTGTAGGTGTCTTTTCTGCTGTTTGGGGGTCCTTGGGATATATTCCAAGAAATGGAATTGCTAGGTCATATGAAAATTCAATTTCTAGCTTTTGAGGAATATCCATATTATTTTCCCTAGTAGCTGGACCAGTCGACATTCCCACCAACAGTGGGTAAGGGTTCCATTTACCTCACTTCCCTGCTAACACTTCTTGTTTTTCATCTTTGTGAGTCTCACTGGTGTGAGCTGATATCTCATTGTTGCTTTGGTTTTCACTCCCCTGATGATGAGTGATACAGAGCATTTTTCATATCCCATTGGTAATCTGTATCTCTTCTTTGAAGGTGTCTGTTCATCTCTTCCACCAATTTTTGAAAAGCTTGGTTGTTTTTTCTTATAAAGTTCTACTGTGCCTTATCTTGGATGTTAACCCTTTGTCATATCAGTAGAGAACACATATCTTCTCTGTCTGTGGGATGAGTTTTTACTCTGATCATAGTTTCTTTTGTGGTACAGAAGCTTCTTTGTTTGATGTAGTCTCATTGTTTATCTTTGCTTTTGTTTAACTGCCCAATGGCATTAAATCATCCATTTTAATTCTCATTCAACTTTTAACTCCTTAAATTCCTTTTCCATTCCTTATCATTTCCTTGCTGTCTTAAATGAAATAATGGGATTCTGCTTTCATGGTATAAAAGCAAGACAAACCTTGGGGCCAGAAAGATAACACAGCATGTAAGATATTTGCCTTGCACACAGTCATCTCCAGGTTGCATCCCCAACATCCCATATGATCCCCCAAGCACTGCCAGGAGTAATGCCTGAGTGGAGACCCAGGAGTGACCCCTGAGCATTGCCAGGTGTGACACAAAATCAAAACTGAAAGCAGGACAAATCTCATACACACAGGATGTATAATCAGAAAGATAATGGTTGAATACCAAATTGATTTATAACATCATACAGTATCAGACACAGAGAATTTAAATTCTATATACTCCTAGTTTCTATCAGACAATTTGTTACTTTTATCTGGTTCATCTTTCTTTCTTGCAACCACCATTTTGATTTTATTGTCTAAAGTTTGCCTTTGTGGTTTTTGCTTTATTTCTTTATTTCATCATTTTTAATTGAGGTACTAGATTTATAAAATCCTTAATCAATCATTTCATGCATATATAATTCCAATAACACACTCATCACCAGAGCCCACCTCCCTCAACCACTATCCCAAGAACCCCCACCAACAACAATCCCTCATATGTAACTTTAGTTCTATAGACAAATTCTTCAGTTCCAATTGTTTCAATCATTAGTTGTCCCCATACTATGTTTGTTTTATCCAACATATGGGAAAGACTTTTTTTCTTTTTTTTTATTGTAGAGGTGGTGACCCCACACAAATATAGATGAATAGAGCTAATCTCCTGAAGTTCCACAGAATCATGTATTTTTTTAATTATATATTTCTTTTTTAGAGGAATGTAAATTTTAAAAATTAATGCTACAAATGACTTTTGCTAATATCATTTAAAACATACATGAAATAGGTATATTCTACATACGTAAACTTTTTTCCACTTTATTTAAACACCATAGTTTACAAAGTTGTTCATGATTTGTTACAAGTATTCAATACTCCAACATGAATCCCACCACCACTGTCACCTTCCCTCCACTGTTGTCTCCATTTTCCCAACCACCTCTCAAGCCTGCCCCCAGAGCAGGCCCACAATAATTTATTTAAGACTGCTTGTTACCACTAAATGGCTAGCAATATAATAAAAAAGAAATTTCCTTTTATTTCAGTAAAAGAAAATTTGTGAAAACTGTTGTATCTCACCATGGGGACAGTAAGTCCTTATCTGAGGGTTTACTGAGCTGTTGTTGCAAGTTAAACCTTTTGTGTTAATGTTTTTGTTAGTTGAGGTTAATTGGCTTCTATAATACATTCCCATCCAATTTGTTGTGTTCTTACTGGAATGTTGGCATCGCAGAGTTTGGAGATGTCACAGGGCCACAAAGGCGGCTGCGTACTCCAGAAATTCAGAATATCTAACTGAGCAATCTGGCATGGCAACAGCTGTTGGGTATGAGTGCGACTTCCAGGGCTTTGATAGGGCAGGAACTTGGCCTTCGTCCCCTGCACATATGGTCCCCTGCATATATCGCTCTAGAGATCTCAGCCAGCACTAGATATCTGAGAAAATTTTGTGGATAGTTCATCTCTTTTGAGATATTTTTATGAGTTCCCTGGAACAAGACCTGCAGATGAGCTTACATGGTGGTGGCAGTGAGACATGTAATAAATTTTAAGAGTGAAGAGAATTTTTTAAAATTCTAAAGGGAAAATCTAAATAAGCCTATGAAAGTAGAAAAGGGTATTTCATTTGATGAAAGGGAATATTGGTTTTATATTATAAAATATAGACAATTGCTTAAGTGCCTACATTAATAAATAAAAGATTATAATAAAAATCTCTGAATTTAAAAGACCTAATCAAGAGGAGAATATTCAATGTAAACAAAATGTTAATTCATTGCTGAAAATGTATAAATCTCTTAGCAAGCTAAGAGTAAGCATACCTTTCTAAATCTAGTAAGAGGCAACTATAAATACCATGACTGAGGGCCATACTCAGGGCCACATGTTGGAAAATTTGTCCTGTCTTTTAAAGGAGGTCCTTTAATGTTTCTTGCAAAACTGGTTCCAAAACTGGCTCTGAATTCCCTAAGCTGCCGCTTGTCCCGAAGCTCTGCATCATTTCTTCAAGTCTGAATGATAATTTAGCTAGATATTCTTAGTGGTGTTCACGTCATTGAGTTTTTGTAATACATCTCTCCATTCTCTTCTGGATGGACCATAGAGCCACACTTGATAGATCTGCTATGAATCTTATGAACTTTCCTTTGGATACAAGTTCCTTTTTTTGATCTTACTGTTTTATAATATTCTGTCTCTGCCTTTGGATTTTGTTATCGTGATTATAATGTGTCTTGGAATCTTTTCTATTTGGGACTGGAGCGATAGAATAGCGGGTAGGGCGTTTGCCTTGCATGCAGCCAGCCCAGGTTCGATTCCTCTGTCCCTCTCAGAGAGCCCGGCAAGCTACCGAGAGTATCCTGCCTGCACAGCAGAGCCTGGCAAGCTCCCCGTGGCATATTCGATATGCTAAAAACAGTAACAACAAGTCTCACAATGGAGACGTTACTGGTGCCCGATCTAGCAAATCGATGAACAATGGGACGACAGTGCTACACTGTAAATCACAGTGCCTAGGTTTTTTTTTAATAGTGCACATCAAAGAAGCAGGCTGGCAGGTGGAAAGGAGACTGATGATATTGGTGGACAGAAGTGAACACTCATGTAGGGACTGGTGTTGGAACACCATATGCCTAAAACCCTATGATGAAAAACTTTTTAATTCATAGCGACTGAACAAAATAATTATTTTTTTAATTTCCAATTAAAAAAGTTACTGTATTCCATCCTAAATTTAAAGTAGTGGATAATAATGCTTGAAAAGATTATCTTGTTATTGAGATTATTGGCACAATTACCATGAACAGGAATAAATTACATATTATAATACATTTCTTATTTCTTATGATTGTGCTTTGGAGGCTAAAATGAGTGAAAGGAATGTGAAAGTACTTTGGAAAAGCATATATGTTATATCAATGTCAAAGATCAACTGGAATAAAGGGTTGAATAGAAAACAAGAGAAAGGGGAGGGGAAGAGGAAAAAGTTCAAGGGGAAATATTTTTAAAAGAACAAGAAAGACAGAAAAGAAAAACAAATTAATAAAATTGAAGTGCTGAATAAACACACACTAGCAACTTAGAGGTAAACAAACTTTTAGGACCTTATGTTCATGAACCAGGCTAGGTCAATTCTTGGAGCTGGTCATCCTGAAGCTTACTTCCTTCAAGGCTATACTCTGTGTGCTAGAGACTGAAAAGAAGGTAGTTGATAAGCACAACTGAATGCAAATAGTGACAACCATGAGTTTGTCAAAAGTGGCTGCAGGCCAATTTTTAAAGTATCTCTAGTTAGTTAGCTGCAGCCGAAGTGTTTCCTTACAACTCAAAATTACTACTCAACTGTTTTTGTCAAATGCCCTGCCCTGGCTAAACATTTTCAAATCTCCTCTCCTAACTTGACTAGAGTCCCAGTAGTAGGATCTCAGTTGGGATGAGCTTTAACCTATAATCTCTAGCAGTTAAGGACTTCCTTCTGATTTCATAAAGACCATGAAATTTAAGAACTTGAAATCCATTTTTGTGAACTGAGATGTTGAAGATAATTCCAAGAGCTAAAAGACAAAGAGATGTTGTAATAGAGGATGAAGCAAGAGCTAAGGTGAAATAAGCATGACCGGAAAGGCTATTTTCAATAGAGTTATAAGGCTCAAAGTTGATTTTGACTCAGCTGAAGCTCTGGAATGGGATGTGGAAAGGGTGGCCTGGTTTCAACTCCTAGGTTGAAATAGGTATGTGTTAAACAGATTAACCTCTTCCTTTTTCTCTAAGAGTGCCAATCCATTCATAAATACGTGTCCCAATGGCTGAGCATGTATACACATACACACATGTGCATTCAGTCTGAAACTGGGTACCTCGATTTCAAAGTAATATCAATTAATTTAGACATCACTAAAACCTAAAAGTAGAAAAATAGATTCTAAGTGTTTATTTACTACCAACCCATTTAGGGACTTGAAGTTAGATTTGTTTTCTTTCTGCCTTGACTTTTACCTTACTCACTCTCTTGCTGATGTGTGCACTAGCCTTATTGTGCTTCCGAGTCTACAGTGAGAGAAAGGAATGTGAAAGTACTTTGGAAGAGCATGTATGTTGACACACAAAAGACTCTCCAACCCTGGCTGCAGAGAGGCCTCCGAACTTGAAGCCAGACTGACTTCACCCGGGTGACTCAGACACGGGCAGGCATCGTCCCTCCACCTGCCTAAAATCCCCAGTGGCCGCCAACTTCCAGAACCCAATGAGAAGTGCAGGTACGTGGGTTCAGTGACAGCAAATTCCAGGCCTCAAGGGATAGGGAATGGGCCAGGCCTCCTCATCCCTCAATGCCCTGGAGACCCTGGAGGTCACACCCACAAACCGCCTCCGGCTGTACTTAAGCTCCTTAATGGCCTTGATTCAGAGACACACAAAAGAATCTCCCAACTGAGCAGCTCACTGCAGAGATTTCTCCAGATCCTAATTACTGAAAATTTTAAGAATTCCAGGAACACTGGGCTGCACCACAACTTATGCTATTCATAACAAGCAATACAAAACAGAGCATGAGGGAGATTGTCTGCCATAGAGGCAGGGGCAGGGGTGGGATGGGGGTGGGGTGGATACTGGGGAAATTGGCGGTGGAAGATGTGCACTGGTAGAGGGTTGTGTGTTTGATTATTGTATAACTGAAACTCAGAGAGGAAAGATTTGGAACTGTATCTCACAGTGATTCAATTAAAAAATAAATAAATAAATAATATATCTTTTTAAAAATTTAAAGCATAATATATTGAACTGCCAGACTGGAACAATAGCACAGCAGGTAGGGTGTTTGCCTTGCACGTGGCCGACCCAGGTTCAATTCCTCCATCCCTCTCAGAGAGCCCGGCAACCTACCGAGAGTATCTCGGTATATACCAGGCAGAGCCTGGAAAGCTACCCGTGGCGTATTCAATACGCCAAAAACAGTAACAAGTCTCACCATGGAAATGTTACTGGTGCCCCCTCAAGCAAAGTGATGAACAATGGGACAACAGTGCAGTGCTACATATCTATCATTAAATCAGTGCCAAAGATCATATTATTAAAACAGATTGGCTCTTTCCACTCTGGAAAAGCCCACGTCCTCTCTTGAGCAATTGTCATTCTTTCCCTCCCCTTATTTCCCAAATATACTTGTTTTACTTAACTGTCTCCTCCTGCAATTCTTTTCAGTGAGGAAACACAGGGCCCTGAAAAGCCCGGGTTGATTTAGGCTGACCTTCCTTTCCTACCAAGAGCAATTTCTCACTCCAGCCTAAGGGTGATGTCCCCACCAGAAACCAGGTAGCAATAATCATTTCCCACACCAGGTAGAACAAATGGAACCCAGGTATGGTGCGACAACCTCATGGGGCTGGTGAAACACAAGGTCTGTACTGTGTGGGTGCTCACAGAGACTCATCAGTCCTTCCCCAGGCTCTTCCCCAGGTGGCTGAGGTAGAGAGGAAAGCCAGAGACCCCCTTCTCAAGACACCTCTCTCCTCTCCACTTTCATAAGCCACCGGGAACCCTGATCTTCCTGGTGGAAAAGCACTTCTCCCAGCAGCAACAAAAGTGGTTAGCCTGTAAGACAGCAGTGAAGAAAAACTTCCAGAGAAAGCAGAGACCACCTTGAAAATCTGCTGTGCAGGTATGCTTTCCTGGGAAACTTTCTGTTTTTCTTTTTGTTTTATGGGAAATTTCACTCCCATACGGTGTATAAAGATGTATACAATTATTTATGTAAAAATAGGGGCTGGAGCATTAGCACAGTGGGTAGGGCATTTGCCTTGCGCGCGGCCGACCCGGGTTCGATTCCCAGCATCCCCTATGGCCCCCTGAGCACCGCCAGGGGTGATTCCTGAATGCAGAGCCAGGAGCATCCTTAAGTGTGACCCAAAAAGCAAATATATATATATATATATATATATATATATATATATATATGTGTGTGTGTATATATATGTGTACATATGTGTGTATATATATGTGTGTGTATATATGTGTGTGTATATATATATATATATGAGTATATAGTGCTCTTTCCCTTAGTGTTCCCTCAGTAGGTGAAGTAAGGACTTATAAGGGGAGAAATGGGAAGTTAATGAGGCCAGGACATGGGCTTAGCCACAGGCAAAATAAATGCAGTCATCAGAATTTAGTGAAAAGAAATGCAGGCTGCCAGCCAGTGAAGCAGATGCTCTTTCTCAGACCAAGTGATAAGGTTTTGCAAAGCCACAGTTCTAGAACCAAGGCTAGGCACGCAGAAGGGGTCATGCAGAAAGCTAGGCCAAAAAACCAGGGATGCCTGTGGTGGAATGCAGAGGTTAGTGATAGGGAAGTCCAATCCAAAGACTCTTATGCAACTTTAGGGGTAGAGATCCTGGCCCCACCAGAATATGGGGTAGCACACTCTCCCGTGGACTGTAAGGGAGTAGCTTGAGGCTTTTGGCCAGGGATGCAGCTGCAGCCAGGTCGCTTCTCCAAGAGAGCAGAGATCATTGATGGAGAGTCAATTCAATCACTCTCATGAATCTTTAGGGTTTCTTAGGGTATGGGGTGGGGGGAGGTCCCTTCCTGCAACTTTCTAGGGATTCCTTGCCACAGGGCATGAGGTGACATTCCCTTCTGGAACTCTGAAAAAAATGTTAGAGTATTACAAGGAAGTAAAGTCAGAAGGGACAGAAGCCTCAGAAGAAAAATTAAAGGCCATCCTGAGAAAATGTCAGGACCACACTTTCCTTAGTGTTTTTCACTTCATGGGTTGCTGCTGCTAGTGATGAAATGTAAGTTTGAAAAACTAAGACTCAATTCCAAAATACTCTTCCTTAAGGGCACTTGTGAAAGACTGATGGCACTAACACTCAGACTGGAGGTAAAGAGCTACACTTTAGCTCCAGTTCTCACTCCTCCCTCCTGGAGGAAACAGCCAGCCCAGGGAACTTAGTGTCTGTTTGCTAATGACGCTATTAAAGCAGAATGAAGACCATTGTTCACTGTAGCACTTATTATAATAGCGAGGACATGGAGTCAATCCAGCTGACCAATTACTGATGAGTGGATAATGAGGGTGTGGTATATATACACAATGGAATACTATGCAGCCACAAGGAATGATGAAATCATGAAGTTTGTTGCAACTTGAATGAAACCGGAAGATATCATGTTAAGTGAAGGTCAAATACTAGATGATCTCACTAAGCTGTTGTACACAGACTAACATAAAAAAGGAATGGAAGATACCAAAGCTAGGCACATGTTTGGTCCTAGACTGTAGAAATTAAAAAGCCAGAGAAGAAGAGAAACAAGTAGCAGCGTAAAAGGCCCAAAAGAGGAGTGAGGGGGGGGGAGAGAGAAGGGGTTGAGAGAGAGAGAGAGAGAGAGAGAGAGAGAGGGAAGAAAAGTTCCTGCCATAGAGGCAGGCAGGATCAGTGGGGGAGGGAAACTGGGACCATCGGTGGTGGGAAATGTACACTGGTGAAGGGATGGGTGTTGGAACATTATATGACTTAAACAAAATCATGAACAACTTTGTAATTGTGTCACTGTGATTCAATTAAAAAAAGAGGAGGCAATGTGAGAAGAGGGAACAGGAGGTAACAGGGGCAAAAGTCAGGGGCTTTGAACACATCAGTGGTGTACAGGCATGGTATATATTTAAACCACAGAGCAGGACACAAAACACAAAAGTTAAACTCAAAAATATTAAAGAGGCAGACCAGCTGAGAGTGGGGTAAATCTGGGGACACTGAGGACTGAAGTCGACCTGGTAGTAGAATTGGTATTGGGAAATGGTATGACTGAATCACTATTTGTAAATTAGGTTGTAAATCATGATTGACGTTTGTAGATCATGGTGCTGAAATTTTTTTAATTATTTTTAAAAAGAATATAATAGAACAGATTTGGAAACTAATTTTCAGTTATTTATTCAAAGTCAAACTCATCCAAAGGATTAGTTAACCAGTAACAATCATTTCATGATTATAGCCAAATATGACTTTTGATTCTTTTTGATCAGCTTACTCTGTTCTGCTTTGAATTCTTCTCTCAACATCACTGAGAAGTTTTATCATAGTATCTCCAGAAAAAAACATCCAGTTAAATTTTAATTTAATAATAACAAAGAGGTGGGTGTGTGAGTCCTATGACCAGCCCCAACAGAGGCCTGAAAACCTCCAGAACCCAATCACCACCATGCTCACAGACAATCCCCACAGCTCAGGACAAGCCTCATCCACGAGAATGAATCTGCTGAAAAACTCAGGTATCTGGGTTTTGTGACCAAAATCTCCAGGCTCTCACAAAGTTGGGAATGGGCAACCTCCCCCCATCTCCCCATTCTTCCAGGAGCCTGACAGTCACACCTAAGAACTGCCTCTGGCAACACATAAGCTCATTAACAGCCATGATCCAGAGGCTCATAAATAAATCTCAGAAGAGATCAGTAAGCTACAGAGATTTCTCCGGACCCCAAAGTCACCATCTACCCTTTAAAAATGTAGAATGCTGAGCATGACATCTCATACTCTATACCACTGATGTACCAAGATTAGCACTCCACATTTGATGAGGTGTAAAGTAGAAGGCAACCAGCCTCAGGGGGAATATATATACATAAACACATAAGGCTCAACCTTTAACAAACATGTTAGTAGTCTCCTCTGCAAGGGCTTAATGGCTCCAAGTGATATACAACAATCTTCACACACCTTCCTCTAAGGAAACTTTTTTGGATCATTTTTAGAGGATTATTCATAACAAAAAATATAAAATAAGTAATTTAGGACCTACTTTGTGGGCAGGCTTGGGTAGTGGTAGGAAAATTTTAAATAAAGGTCGTGGGAAGGTGTAATGGTGGTGGGATTAGTTTTGGAATATTGAATATAATAAATTATTGTGAACTTTATAAAAATAAAATGAAATTTAGAAAAAAGAGTAATAACGAATAGCAGGGCTCAGGAGATAGTTCAGAGGAAAGGACACTCTGCCTTGCACGTAGCTGTCCAGGGTTTGATCTCCAGCAGTTGCCCTGCCAGGAGTGATCCCTGAGCACAGAGCCAGGAGTCATCCCTGAGTACTGCCAGGTATGACTTTAAACAAAAACCAAAAAAGATAAACAACAAAAATAAATAATATGTGTTCCCATAATATATGGGGTCTAGCTATTCTTAAAACATCTTACTTATTTATCTTAAACAGCTTGTCTTAAATTCATATTTAAATGTGTTCTGTATTTTGATTTGCTGCATCTAAAAACCTCATGTTGATTGTATATGAATCTCTTGCTTCCTGCTCAATCCAATAGTTTTCAGTATAGTAATAATCTTAGCCAACCTTACAACAGAAGGGAGATATTAAGCTGTGAAAATCATTGAAAATACATATTTTTTTATTTATGAATTTATTTTAGAAATGTATTTCAACATTTTTTCTCATGATGAAACTCTAAATGTAGAAATTCAAAAACTTAGCTTCCAACTGTCTTATCACATATCCACAGTCAGCTCTTAAAATGAACACTAATCTCTAAACAATAAAAAAGAAATCAAACTTCCCCCTGTCCCATCACCAACATTAATCCTGGCCTCCCATCCAGTCAGGGAAAAGGAAAGGCTACACAACTGGTTCTCAGCCCCAGACACTTTAGAATTATGAAAGCCTTAGAAATTGGTTCCACCCCAAATCAATTGTCACAGTCACTTTGGGTGGTAGTCAGAAATCAGTATTTCTTAAACTCTTCCTATGACCTAATATTAAATCTGAATTGAAATCCACTGTCTTAACCTTTATATCTCATTTTTATAACAAGCCCTAGCCACTTAAAATTTGGCGGTTGGGGAAATCAGTAAGACGCTATATATGCTTTCTCTCTCTCTCTCTCTCTCTCTCTCTATATATATATATGCATATATATGATCTTTTTGCCTTTGATTCTCAAGCTCTACATCTGAATATTGTGTCTATTTTATTTCATGTATAACCATCTTTATTATGGATCAAACATTTCATCCAATATTTGCCATGAAAGCTCTCCAATGTTAGCAATTAGAGTTAAAGATGAGATGAAAATACACATAACAGTTAATTAGAATTCATTACACGTTTTATCCTCACAGTCCTATAAGATCAATGGAAAAATGAAGAAACTGAGCTTTGAGGAACTCGATGAAGACAACACTTGAACTAGTGTTGTCGTCATCAACTCAACTGGTCATCACCAAGACTAGTGCTTCAAGAGTGTGAACAGCCCGATGTGCTTCAACCATAGAGATAGATGGGCTGTCAGTGAAACTGAATAAAAAGCGTGACTAGAACTTGTCTTGACCATTTGTATAAAGGTCCCAGTTAGAGTCAAGACCAGGTTGTCTCTTTAACACAGCAACACTTCAAGAATGCACCTCCCAATTCCAGGAAGCGTCACTCATCATGATATCAATGGTGACATCAAAACAGACCATAGGCCATCTTCAAATCTAATAAATAATGCTCTAAGCTCTTTAACAAAATTAATATAACTATTTATCAGGATAGAAACGATCAGAATTCTGCAAAAGAGGAAATTGATTCGGGACCATCTCTTCCTGAACCAGATATCAAATTCACATCTGTTTTTGGTTTTGCCACTATGGCAGGCTTTACCTCCAAAGGGGAGGAATGGGAGGTGGGGGAAGGGAGCACCAAATAGTCAGGTCACACAGATCATCCTTTCACAACCACCTCGAGCTCAGCATTTTCCCAAGTCTCCCTACCCCAGAAATGTTCCTCCCCCATAACAGTTCCTAACAGTTTATGTCAGCATTTTTCACATGGTAATTCTAGCCAAAGGCCTGGAACATATTTTATTTCCACACCCATTCCTTCACTCTCTCATACGCAGTAAGTCAAAGTGTCCTGAGATTTATATCCCAAATAATTGTCATATCCCCCCCTGAATGTCCATCTCTGAACACACATCGGTGTTTGGGCCCCACTATCTATTCCAGGGTTAATATAATGACCTCCCTCCTGATCTTTCTGAATTCCAGTTTTGCATTGTGCTTCACCCCTTATGTTCCCACCAGAGTGATATTTCAAAGAAGCTAGCTTAGAGTATAACAAGTCTAATTTCCCTGGTCCTCTATTGATGAAAATATCAAGTCTAAATACTTCAGTATGACATAAAGCTTTTTAGTTAGCTGCCTATTTCACCAATACCATTCCACTCTTTCCTGCCTTGCTTTTATGTATTGGTAAAACCAAACTGCTGTATTTCTCACCTTGTATCATGTGATTGCACATTATTGTAACCTTACTGGTGCTGGACATTTAATGTGAACTATTCCCTTCTCTTGCCCCGTCTTTCTAAGTAGAGTAACATCTGCCCAGTGTTCAAGGAACTGTGAAAGGCCATTTCCTCCAGAACAATTTGATCTGAACATGCAGAGCCTCATTTTGTAGTCTTCATGGTTTTTACTACATTGTATAGAAAGTGGCATATTTGCCTATCCATGTAATTCGTTCCCTCAGAGATCACAAACTGATGACCTAAGGGCTAAATGCAACCCCAGATGTTTTCTGTTTGTTGGCAGTATATCTTCTTTAGTTCTGCAGTCTGTGCCAATATTTAACAAATAAGCAAAATGATGTTCAACTTCTACCCTACTTCTAACAAAGACCAGATTTAACTGCCTGTCTCAAACAATCAAACCTAACCAAAAAGACAAAACATTTGGGGGGGAAATATTTCAAAGAAACTGGGCGTATTATAATAAAGGACAGTGACCCCAGAAAGATGGGAGAAAATGAAAAGAGTATTGTAATTGTTTCAGTATATATTCTTGTGTCCAAGTCATGGCTTAGGGGCAGTAAAACATGGGTCGAGTTCAGAGGACGCCTTGAAATGATGCATTTGATACAGTGAGCCGACCATAATGATATATTCACAGATCAGAATATGAGAAGAGATAAATACAAGTAAAGACTTTTGGATGTCTACAGAGGGTTCCTACTGAATATTTAGCAGAATATTGACCAGCATATGCTTTTGAAAAGATTTCTTAAGGTAAGGGAAAGAGCCATCCAAAAGCATTAGTAGTGAAAGTGACCTGTACTCACACAAGACCAGGAATAGTGCCTATTTGCAACAGCTGAGCTGGAAAATATCATAATTAACAGGACAGCTGGTAGAGTATTCAAAAGTTTCTTGCCTCAATAGTATGAGATGATTAGACCTGCCCTAACACTACTCATACCACTTAACAAATCATAAAAATCACGATAGCAAATGAATCAAAATGTTTCCAAGCATCTTCACTGCATGCCAGAACAAAGATTATAATACTTATAAAAATACAAAGATATCAAAGATAAAACTCACAATGTCTAAATCCAATTTTAAAATTGCCAGACATATAAAGATACCAAAACTACAATGCCTCTAAAGAGAAAAAACAATCAAGAAAAATCAGTTGAGAATAGACCCAGATATTAAAATTAGCGGATAAGAACATTTAAACACAATGATGGAGATACAACACAAAGGTTAAGGCATTTGCCTAGCATGTGACTAAAGCACAAGCCTAGTGTAAATTCCAGCACTGTGTATGGTCACCAAGTACCACCAGGCATAGCCCCTGAACATGCTGATTGTACCCCAAAATAAGTCACTGTCACTGTCATCCCATTGCTCATCGGTTTGCTCAAGTGGGCACCAGTAATGTCTCCACTGTGAGACTTGTTACTGTTTTTGGCTTATCAAATATGCCATGGATAGCTTGTCAGGCTCTGCCGTGCAGGCAGGATACTCTTGGTAGCTTGCCGGACTCTCCAAGAGGGGCGGAGGAATCAAACCGAGGGTCAGCTGCGTAAAGGCAAACACCCTACCTGCTGTCACTACAGCCCACCCCAAAATAAGTAAATAAGTAAAAATTTAAAAAATATAAAATATAGCAGTATAATACAAGGTAAAAATAAAATAATAGAGTAACAAGTAAAACTCAAAATAAGTAGACAAAGGAAAACTTAATATTAGAACAGAAATAAATGAAGTAGAAACCAAAAGGGCAATATAAAAAAAATCAACCGAAGAATAAAATCTGCTGTGTGAAATGATACAAGAAAGACGGAAAATGAAAGAAAAAAATTTACCTGGACAAATTTGACTGAACTAACACACATACTATGGAAATCAAAAAAGGAAGGAAAGGAAAAATGCAATTTATTGTATAACAACAGAAGGAAGAAACATTTCTGGCTATCGAGGTTCTGTGGGGAGGCAGGAATGAGAGAGACAGAAGGCAAGATTTATTTACCAAGAAGAATAGGGCACCTTTTTAAAATTCACTTACTTTTAAAATTTAGATTCTGTGGCTTATATAGCATTAATAATGGTTTCTCTTTTGAGTGATGGATCTATTTGCTATCTTTATTGCGATGGTATGTTTATTGGGGTAAACATAGGTCAAAATATAATAAGTGATTCATTTTATATTAAAAGTATGTGGAAGGTATACAAAATTCCAGGCTTATAACTTCTCTTGAGAAGTTAGAATACCCAGAAACTCCGAACCCCAATTCCCACAAGTACAGCACTGTAGCGCTATATCACTGTCATCCCGTTGCTCATCAATTTGCTCGAGCAGGCACCAGTAACGTCTCCATTGTGAGACTTGTTACTGTTTTTGGCATATCGAGTACAGATAGGACAGAAATCAAACTTATACTTTGGTTTGCCACAAACTTAATCACCTCTTTTTTTCTATAGATACGTGCTGTTTTCACTTACTAGCTTCAATATCTTCTGAAACACTTGTGTTTAAACTCTACCATCTTTGTATATGTACCATTAATACTGTATCTGAAACATTATTACTACCAATTACATTCAGGGGTTTCCCCGACCCCCTTAATGGAAAGGAAATACTAACATCAGAGCAAAATCAAAACTATTCATTTTAAATATCCTCATTAAATTTTAAAAGTAAAATTCAAGTAAATTTTAAGGTCAATATTATGATGCATAATACATGTTACAAATAACTAATCTCATTTATTGTTGATGTGAATGCTTTAAAATGATAAAGATCTTGGAAAAGAGTTTGGCAATTTCTTATAGGTTACACTAATTGTGCTCCTAGATGTTTTTCCAACTAATCTGAAAATGTATGTGGACACAAAAACCTGAAAGTGGATGACAATAACAACTTTACACATTATCATCCAAAACTGGTAGCAACTAAGAAGTATCAATGGATGCCTGGATTAAAAAAAAAAAAAAAAAACACCTCTGTACATCCATGCACTGAAATATTATTACAAGATTTAAAAAGTAAAATGAGACGTAAAAAGTAAAAGAAATCAGGGTGAAAATATAACATAATTCCAATTTAGAACTAAATTTGGAAGAGGCAAAACTATAGAGATAATAAAAATATCAATTTTTTTTCCAGGGTTCATGAGGAAGTAAAAGATAAAATAGATGAGTTGTAGGGTATTTTAGGGTGCAAAATCATTCTTTATGATATTGCAATTATGAATATTGTGAATATGTGACTCCATTCATTTGTCAAAACCCATAGAACATTACAACACAGTGAACATTAATTCATGCGACTTTTAAAAATATTTTAAGTTTGAAGCAATGCAAGAATGAAATGCCTAGTGAAGAAAAGCAATCTAACTGTATTTTTTAAAAAATATGATACACACAAGCGTGAATCCAGACCCAGCAAAACCTCTTTCAGCATGGGCAACTCCTCACAGAATGTCTCCAGCCTGAGAACTAAACCTCGGCCCTGTGCCCGCCCAGGAGGGGAAAGGTATTTCTCTCTCTCGCCTCTTTCTCTCCGGGGATGAAGGGCGCGGTGTCCGCCATATTAAGACGACCACAGATTGGGTTTTCAAGCCTGCAATGATCCAATATCTGGAAGAAATCTCCCTGGACTTAGTGTTAAAGTACAGAAATTCAAAACCGTGCGGCCGCTACTCGCGACCTTCTTTGTCTTCACAGTAGGTCTGAATCTAGTGGGGTACTCCTAACAACAATAGTGAGGTTTGTGTTGAAATATTGAATGTAACCAAAGTAAACAGAATGTAAAATGAAACTTGTCAGTTACAAGGTAGGGGGTGGGGGGGCGGGATGGGAGGTGTACTGTGTGGGTTTTTTTTTTTGGTGGTGGTATATGGGCACTGGTGAAGGGATGGTTGTTTCAGCATTGTATAACTGAGACCTAAGCCTGAAAGCATTGTAATCTTCCACACGGTGATTTAATAAAATAAAATTTTTATTAAAAAAAATAAAAAATAAATAAAATAATAATAAAATAAAAATAAAAATATGATACAAGACTGGAGCAATAGTAAGCAGATAAGGGGCTTGCCTTGCACGTGTAGACTAGATTTGATACTCTGCACCCATATGGGCCCCCAACCGCCACCAGGAGTGATTCCTGAATGCAGTGCCAGGAGTAAGCCCTGAGCACAGCTAGGTGTGGAACAAAAACAAACCAAAAAAAATTTATGTAATCTCATTGAAAAGGGGTGGGGGAGAGTGGAGATAGTGACATAAACTTTGGAAAGTCTATAAGATTAAAATCAAAAACCACTATACAGGGGCTGCAGGGATAGCACAGCAGGTAGGGCATTTGCCTTGCACAAAGCCGACCCAGGTTCAATTCCCAGCATCCCACATGGTCCCCCGAGCACCACCAGGAGTAATTCCTGAGTGCAGAGCCAGGAGTAACACCTGTGCATCACTGGGTGTGACTCAAAAGAGAAAAAAAAAACCCACTATACATAAGTACTAGTACCCTGCTGATAAAACTACTTCCTGTGGGATACTGACTAGGAATTTTTACACTATTAGGCGTATGCTAAGAAATTAAAGGGATGAGTGGTAGATGGTAGGAACAAGATTATCACTGTTGGACAGTGATATTAAAGATAAGTAAGGATCGGACTCTAGAATGATTCATCTGGAAATAGAGCTAGAGATTACAGTATGCAGTTTAATCTAAATAAAAATGGTTATACACAGGTGTGTTTATAAATATGTGATTGTAATAAGTTAATTTGCACATGTGTTTTCTTGCTTTGTCAGCTGGCAGGACTTAGAAGCAGGAACACTTCATTAGCAATAAACACACTTAGCACCAAATCCTTTCTCTGCTTTCTAATTTTTTTCATTAATTTACGGTACTATAGAATCTCAGAAAAATAGATTCATAACTTTATATTAAAAATACCTTAATTTTGCTATAACCTCATAACGTGCCAATGCTACCCCACCACTAAAAAGATCTCTGGACCTCCCACCACCCCTCCCTGTTTCTCTCAAGTATCCACCATAGCTTTTACTGAGTCTATGCATCAATTTTGTGGGGTTTTTTTTAACCAGCTCAACATATGAATGATATCATCCAGTGATGATCATTTTTATTTATATCTAATACAAGTAAAATTATCTAATAATTGTCTTTGACTTTTTTACCACATAGCATAATCACCTCAAGTCATATAAATTTATTTAGTCCTGAGTTGTGCAATTTTATCTATTTTTAATGGAAGAGTCACATCCCATTTGGATATATATATGATAGCTCATTTTTATCAATTGTGCTTGGATGGATATTTAAATTTAGTCTATGTTTTAACTTTTAGAGCAATTATGCTATGAATATAGGGGTGCAAATAACCTTTAAAACATATTTTATATCCTTTTAAAAATATGACAAGTGGTATTATTGGATCATAAGTTATTTCTATTTTTTTAAATAACTCCATATAGTTTTCCATAGAGACTGTACCAACTTATATTCCCACCAATGGTTCATCAGAGATTCTTACAAATTGGTAAATAACACAATTTGTTATTTACCATATCTTTACATTGCCCGTTCTTATTGGTGTGGAGATGCTATCTCATTGTGGTTTTTATTTGCATTTTTAATCTCTTTTTTTTGTCTGTGTACTACCTGGATATCTTCTTTAGAGTGGGTTCTATTGAAGTCATTTACCTATTTTTTATTGGATGGATTGATTTAATATTGTTGAGTTTTATAAAATCTTTGTATATTTTGGATATTAACCTTTTGTCATAAAAGTTAATCTAAATTAATTTTGTATATGATGTTAGTGATCACTTTCATTTTGTTTTCATGTAGCTTCCATTTTTCCAACACAGTTGAAGAGGTTTTTTTTCTCTGTTGTGTGGCTTTAGCTCCTAGATTATAGAAGAATGTACTTATATGTATTTTTTTAACCTGGTTTCATTTTCTGTTTCATTGGTCTGCGTATTTCTTTTTGTTCCAAATACCATACTGCTTTGTTATTGCTTTGTAATATGTATATTTTTTAAGTCAGGGAGTCTGAGTCCACTTTCTTCTTTCTCTCAGAATTGTTTTAGTACTTCGGGTCTTTAGTGGTTCCTTACAAATTTGAGAACAGTGTACTCTATTTCCTTGAAAAATACTGTTAGTGTTTTGATAAATATTGTATCTAATTGTTATTACTTTAAGTAGTCATTTCAATAAGATTAGTTCTTGTAATCCATGAACATTGTATGTCTTTCCATTTCTTTGGACCTTTTTTCTACTGTGGGTTTTTTTACCTTGTTATTCAGGTACTGTTATTTACAGTACTATTGATGATAATTTCCCGGATATATTGTTTAACACTGGGCCTGGAGCGATAGCACAGCGGGTTGGGCATTTGCCTTGCATGTGGCCGACCCGGGTTCGATTCCTTCATCTCTCTCAGAGCACCCAGCAAGCTACCTAGTGAATCCCGCAAGCTACCCATAGTGTATTCAATATGCCAAAAACAGTAAGTAACAAGTCTCACAATGGAGACATTACTGGTCCCCGCTGGAGCAAATCGATGAACAATGGGATGACAGTGCTACAGTGCTATTGTTTAACACTACACCCACCACAAGGTGCTCACTTCCCTCCACCAATGACCCAAAAGCCCCTCCCATCCACCATCCCCCTTGAGGGTTTGTATATATTGATTTTGTAAACTGTCAGCACAGCAGAGCCTGGCAAACTATCTGTGGAGTATTTGATATGCCTAAAATAGTAACAACAAGTCTCACAATGGAGACGTTACTGGTGCCCACTCGAGCAAATCAATGAACAATGGGACGACAGTGCTACAGATTTTGCAAGCTGCCATTCTACTGAACTCATCACTTGTAATAGCTTTTCTGTATATGTGACTTCTCTAAGGTTTATATTGGTTTTCATTGTGTCATCTACAAATAGTGATTGTTTTACAAATCTTTTCTAACTTGCATTCAATTATATTTTCTTGACTAATTTATCTAGTTAAAATTTCCTAAACTGGGGGCTGGAGCAATAGCACAGTGGGTAGGGCGTTTGCCTTGTACGCGGCTGACCTGGGTTTGATTCCCAGCACCCCATATGATCCCCCGAGCACCACCAGGAGTAATTCCTGAGTGTAGAGCCAGGAGTAACCCCTGTGCATCGCTGGGTGTGACCCAAAAAGAAAAAAAAATCCTAAACTATGTTCAACAGTAATAGTGAAAATGAATACCTTTGTCTTGTTCAAGATCTTAGGAGGAATACTTTCAGGTTTTCAACACAGATTGTGGTGTGAGCTATAGGTGTGGCCTGTATGGCCTTCATTATTATGATGTGTGTTCCATATATGCTCAATTTAATCAGTTTTAAATTTTTGGTTGCCGTATTTTGGTTTGGGGTTGTGCATAGCTTCGTGCTCAGGGCTTTATATTGGCAGTGCTTGAGGGATCACGTGGTGTCATGGATCAAACTAGGCCTCTGCCATGCAACATATGTGCTGAGCCCTTGGATCTATCAGTCTAGTGTTTTTGTCACAAATGGTTTTTGAATCTTGTAAAATACCTTTTCAGCACCTATGGCCATGATCATGTGATTTTTATTTTTTATTTTGTTGATGCATTATATTGCAGTAAGTAATTCACATAAAAGGAGCCACCCCTGCGTACTTAGGATGAACCCCACTTTGTCATGACAAACAATTCTCTTAATGTGTCACTTGATTCAGCAAAAATTTTGTTGAGTATTTTTGTATCTATCTTCATCAAATGTAGATCTCCAATTTTCTTTTTTTATGCTCTCTTTCCCTGATATGGGAATTGGAGTGATATTGCCTCGTAGAAAGAGTTTGGGAGTGTCCCCCTTCTTTTTTTAATTTTTTTGGATGCATTTGAACAGAATGGACATTAGTTCTTTGGATATTTTGGAGAATTCACTATGGAAGACATCTGTTCACAGACTTTTGCTCTAAGGGAAACTTTTCATTGCTATTTTGATTTCGGTACTTGTGATTCGTCTGTCCATGCTTTCTTTTTTTTCTGGTTTGGAAGATTGTATGACTTTAAAAATGTCTATTTCTTTTAAACTGTCTAACTTATTTACTTATAGATGTCCGTGGTAGTCCTTTCTGAGCCACTATATTTCTGTAGTATCAATTTCAGTTTTGCCTCTTTGATTTAATATTTTTAAGTGGGATTTTTCTCTTTGTTTTCTTAATGTGCTTAGCAAAAGAAATCTCAACTTTACCCTTTTAGGATTTAGCCCTTGGTTCCACTGATTTTTTTTTTGTTGTCTCTTTGGTTTTTATTTCATCTCTTTCCACACTTTTTTACTATTTTATTTCTTCTTCTGACCTTAGTTCCTTCTGTTGCTCCTTTCCTAATTGCTTTAGGTGTAAGGCTAAGCTACTTTCTTTATTTATCAATGTCAGTGTGGGGGCTGGAGTGATAGCACAGCTGTAGGGCATTTGCCTTTCACGAAGCCGACCCGTGTTCGATTCCTCCGCCCCTCTCGGAGAGCCAAGCAAGCTACCGAGAGTATCGCGCCCACACAGCAGAGCCTGGAAGTTACCCGTGGCGTATTGAATATGCCAAAAACAGTAACAATAAGTCTCACAATGAGAGACGTTACTGGTGCCTGCTTGAACAAATCGGTGAACAACGGGATAACAGTGACAGTGACCGTGTGTACTGCTATACACGTCTCTCAGTACTGCCACTGCTATATCTCACTAAACCTGACTACTGGTCTCTCTGTTCCACTTGTTTTCAGGCAATATTTTTTCTTTAGTTTTTTCATGGGTCTACAATTATTAAAACTACATCTCGTAGGGGGCTGGAGAGATAAATTAGCAGGTAGGGCTCTTGCCTTGCATGCGGCTGACCTGCGTTCAATTGCCAGCATCCCATATGATACCCTGAGCACTGCCAAAAGTAATTCCTGAGTGCAGAGCCAGAAGTAACTGGTGAGCATCACTGAAAGCAGCCCTCCAAAACATAATATACTGTTTAGTCTTCACATGCTTGAGGTTTTCCTGTATTTATTTTATTGTTGATTTTTAGTCTCATACCACTGTTATTGAAAAAGATGCATATGATTTCAACCCACATGTTTAACATATTGAGACTTTCTTTTGTGTCCCAACATACCCCTGATAGACACATGTATCCTTGAAAATAATATATTATCATTTATTTTGGGATAAAAATTTCTGCACACGTTTATTTGGCACATGTCATCAATTATTTCACTTAATCATTATTCTCTTGTAATATGTAATCTGGATGATCTATCCATTATTATAAGTGATGTATGGAGATATTCTCAAATTTTGTGTTGTTTCCATTGCATCTCTGGTCAGACCCTTTCTTTAGATGACATATTCTGTTGTCCCCCTAATTCTACACTTCCATCTCTTGAAGTCTACTCTTGAGATAGCCTATTTCAATCACATCTGGTCCGGAATTTTAAAAAAATATATATAGGGCCCAAAAAAAATAAACAAAACTTTTCTGAGTCGTTATAGTCAACTAATAATGGTTCCATCACTTGAATAATTGCTGTTATGCTAATAATTATCGCTTTCAGGTAAGTCCACTACATGAAGCACATGTTTATTGCAATTTTCCAGAAGAGGAAGCGTTTGAGCCAGTATGCCCACTAAATATTCCGTCAATACTCACTTAATGCGAGGAGGTGATGAGTCAATTTTTTATTCATCTTAATAAAAACCTATCATTTTTTATTCTTTTTGACAGGTACTATGTTTTCTTAGAAGCATAAAGTAAGAATTAAATGGGCTCATTTGTTAACATTAAGCTATTTAAGAAACAAACAAACACAAAAGAGGACATTTCAACTTGGCCCCAAATCAAAGAAACTGATTTACTGATGGCCTTATCTACTTTTTTTTACAGTTTTATTATATAACAAGGTGGAAATCATCTCAAATTTTCCTGGCCCTCACCCTTCCTGCTTCTCTTAGCTTTCTTTATAGCTAAGCAAAGACACTGAAAAAAAATTGGCTCTTAAAAACGTCTTTAGAAAGCCTGGTTATAAAGTTGGTAATGTACTTTGTTTCCAGCTTTTTCTGAGGCTTTCCAAATATTAGAACTGAAATTTTATACAAATGAACACTGTCTGAATCATTTGCCTTTGTTTTGCTTGATTGGAAGTAATTAGAATAATTCACATTTACCCATAAATCACCTTTTTTTTCCGATGGCATCACGATCCTCTCTATTCCACATGTTCATAATGTAACCTGAGAATTGTGTTTTTGTAAGGTCTTGCATCAGTCAGTTGTTCTTTTACCCCATTTTCTTCCCTACTCTTGGGCAGCCCCATCCAGTTAATATAAGCAAAAAATCTCTCCTTTGTTCCTTTCTCTCTCTCTCTCTCTCTCTCTCTCTCTCTCTCTCTCTCCTTCATTGGCTCAGTAATCTTTTAGGCAGTATTAGAGAATCCAGATAAAATATTACAAGAGAATAGTGATTAAGTGAAATAATTGATGACATGTGACAAATAAATGTGTACAAAAATTTTCATCCCAAAAGAAATGATAATATATTATTTTGTAACCCCCATAACCAAGGTAGAAATTTTCAATGAAATCATCTGAAAGATAAGATGAAATTTCATCTCACCACAGCACTCGGTTATACAAAAATGTCTTGTGTTGTTCTCCACTTCAAAGTTATTTTAATGAGTTAAATTGTATATAGTGCTTCTATAATTTTTGCCTATCCAGTTTAAACAGGTGTGGCTGATAGAGGACAGAAAATAGGGAAGCAATTAAGAACCCAGAAATTTCAACTGCCTTCAGTTTTACATGGATGGTAACCTCACACAAACTAATAAGGTATCTAAGACTATCAAGTGAGAGGGTATGGGAAAAAGGAAAATGAAGTCCTAGGTATCATATGTTTAAAGATTTTTTTTAATTCTAATATGACTAACAAATTCTCTGTGGCTCTAATGTTGAAAAGTAGATAGCCTTAATATCAACCTGAAAAGTATGTCCAAAGCTAGATAACTTAATGATTGAAAGACAAATATCAACAATTGCTTGATATAACTACTGTTGTTCTCTGCTGCTCTGTTGCTACTCGAGAGTCATTAGTAGTAAAGTAATATGGGATTCATTACTTTTACTTACTTTTCTTGCATTCATTTTAGCAAAGTGGCTGTCTTTATCATTGAAATTTTGATATGCCCGAATACTACTGAGAGTAATGAGATTTCTGCTGGCCTCTCGGAGGAGGAGGGGGGCATACTCAGGAGTGCTCAGAAGACAATAGAGTGTCAGGGATTGAACCCAGGGTTTCTGGTTGCAAAGCATGTGCTCCGGTTCACGGAGGTATCTACCAGACACAGTATTGAGATTCTACGTTACTATTTATGGGAAGGGAAAGTGGGCCACTGCCACGGGGCTCAGAACCAATTCCTGGCTCTGTGCCCTGGTGGTACTCAGGGACAAATGTGGTGCCAGAGAGTCAAACTGCATTAGGCCACATGAAAGGCAAAAACCTCTGTTTTATCTCTTTGACCCCAGTAATGAGGTTTTCTTAGTAGAACAATATTAAAAGTTATAAGCTTCTAATATATTTTCAATGAAAACAAAAAAATAAAGTTTTGATGTTTATAACCTTTAGAAATATTTCTTCTAAATTTTAAATGATCTATTAAAATAAAAAGATGAAGATTCACATTATTGTTAAAGGTATCAAAATTTAGTTAAAATTGCAAATCAAAATTAGTTAAGGAAAGCTGTTCTATTTAATTTTTTTGAAAATATAATTACAGCCTAGATTTTATAAAAATAAAACAATTACCATCTAGTGTTGCCAATGAATAATTGGTATCACATTTTACAATGTTATGTCTATACCCACACATACACAAATTTAAGAGTATTTTTGTTTAAAATTGCAAAATGTTCTTCAGCTGCTATGAGCAACTGTTACAAATATTATGCTAATCTATGAATGACTCTGAAACCACAATTTAAACCTGAAGAAGAGTAAGAAATGGATACTAAGTACTATTGGAAAGTGATATTCTATTTTGCAAAAAATATATTGCATGTGTGCTAGCTAAGAAAAGAACTTAATAAATTATTTACTTATATAAATGCTCCCTCGGTTCCCATTCTCCCCTTATTCACCTAAGCAGTGTCCTTCCCTTACATCTCAGTAATACCACACACAGACATATTGCATTTACAGATAATTTCTTTCACTTCTAAGATTTAGGGGAGGAAACACAAAGAAATATGTCCCTGGAGTTATTCATGAGAACAAATAAGTAATATCTCATGCCTAGTACTGACCAAAAAAATCCCAGAGATAGCAACACATGAGTGTTTCCTAGTAAATTTGTTTTTGTGTGTTTATTGTGCCCAGGACTCAAATGGATATTTTATTAGCATTATCCTACAAAGCATGAGAAAAAATAAGCTGTATCCATAAACCATATGGTATAAAAATGACAGCATTCATAATTTGAGGGTGATTTTGAAAATTAAAAGTATGATAGCAATAACTTTGAATTCAGTAAGAATTTCTGGGAAAGGGGCTGGAGTGATAGCACAGCAGGTAGGGCATTTGCCTTGCACGGGGCCGATCCGGGTTCGATTCCCAGCACCCCATATGGTTCCCTGAGCACGGCCAGGTGTTAATCCCTGAGTGTAGAGCCAGGAGTAACCCCTGTGCATCACTGGGTGTGACCCAAAAAGACAAAATAAAAAAAAAAAGAGAGACCCTCTGCGCCTAAAGACTTTGATTCCAGAGACCTAACACATTTGGGCATCCAGCGCAGCTTCTTACAGCAATGCACTGGGACTGTGAGCTGGGCTACAACTCCGCGCATTCGGGGATGGACCTTTCCTCCCCACCCTGTCTTCCTGCACGGAAAATGGCGGCGGCAGCAATATCCACATGGCAGGAGCCATCTTCTAAGACTTCTAACCCAGAGGCATATGGTTTTTACACTTGGGGCTCCTAGGGAATCATGGGAAGTGGGTGTAACCGGCACGCCCTCGGCCCAGATTAATTCGGAGCTGCTGAGAGTGAAACGGACCCTCTGCGCCTAAAGACTTTGATTCCAGAGACCTAACACATTTGGGCATCCAGCGCAGCTTCTTACAGCAATGCACTGGGACTGTGAGATGGGCTATGCAATTTCTGGCAGAATTTTCCCTGGACTTTATACAGAAATCCAAAACCACACAGAAGCTGCTGCGTCCGTGTGACTTAACATTTCTCAATTGTCAGCAATGTGAAATGGTTCCTTTTTAACAGGTCTAACTTGGGGGGAAGACTCCAAATAATAACAGTGAGTTTTTGTTGAAATATTGAAGGTAATCAAAATAGCAGCCATTTCTCTGGACTGTGAACTAAGCAACAGCCCCACGCCGGCCAAGAAGAGGAAATAACCCTCTTTCCTGGTTGTTTCCCATTTTCAGGGGGAAACGCTGCGTGGTGTCCACCATACTATGAGGCACAGGAAGGGAGATGAGGGGGGGGAAAAAGGGGGAAAAAAGAGTTATGTACTTGGAGCAGTGGGGCTACATATCTCTTAATTCTCAGCAATGGAAAACTAATTATCAAATGCTTCCTTGGTAGTAGGGCTGTCTCTCTTGGGGGGAAACTCCAACAACAATAATGAGTTTTGTATTGAAATATGGGACGTAATCAAAGTAAAGAGAAAATGAAGTGAAATTCATCAGTTATACAGTTGGGGGTGGGGGGGCGGGGCAGGGGGTATGCTGGGGTTTTTGGTGGTAGAATATGGGCAGTGGTGAAGGGATGGGTGTTTGAATATTGTATAACTGAGACATAAGCCTGAGAACTTTGTAACTTTCCACATGGTGATTCAATAAAAATTTAAAAATAAATAAATAAAGGTATAATTAAAAGGGGGAAAAAAAGGAAAGAAAATTTCTGGTTGAGGAAAGATCTCAAAAAATAGCTCAAAGATCAGAAAACTGTAATAAGTAAGAGAAATTGAAGAATCAATCGAGGATATTCAATAGTCAACTAGGAGTTATAGAAGGGCTGAAAAGACTGGAGAGGGTTAAAAATCTTATCTTGCATACAGCTAACCCTGGTTCAATCTTTGACACCCATGAATCACTGAGAACAGAACCAGGAGAAGCCACCAAGCACTGCCAGGAGAGTCACAAACCCTCCACAAGAAGAAGAAAATATGTAAAACTAAAATGATATTAAAATAATAATTATACCAACAATAATAAAAATTTCCAGAACTGAATATTATTTTCATATGTAAGGGCCCACTCAATATTAATATGGCCCACTCAATATTAATATGTATAAATACAGTGGAGGGCTGGAGAAATAGTACAAGGGGTAAGGCACCTGTCTTGCATGCAGCTGACTCTGATTTGATCCTCAGCACTGCATATGGTCCCCTTAGAAGCACAGATACCTAGCACAGAGCCAGAAGTAATCGCATAGAATTATGTTCCCAAAATAGCCAAGATAAACAACCCAAATGCCCAGCTACAGATAAATATATACAATAGAATACTATGCAGCTCTAAGAGAGAACAAAATCATGTAATTTGCAGTAACATGGTAGAACGAGCGGATAGAGCACTGAGTAAAGTCAGTCAGAAGGAAAAAGACAGACACATAATGGCCTTTCTCTCTCTCTCTCTCTTACTCTCTCCCCACCCCCGACCTAAAATACACAATAAGGTAGCAACAAAGAGCCAAGGACAGCACAACAGGAAAATTGATCCACACAATTGTGTTTGTGTGGGTGGGGAGTAGTTAAAAAGTGCAGTGTTGGGGTCTATGGGGGAAGGAGATGGTACACTGGTTATGGCTGTGATGTTAGAATTATGTGCATATAAACCCACAAATAGCACTACTGTAAATAGTAGGTCCTCAATCAATAAAACAAAAAATTTACAGAAAAAAAAAGTAGAACGATCTACCCAGTCAAACTATTACACGAGTGTGTGTGGGTGAAGTGAAGATACTTTAGACATTGAAAATTATCTTTCCAGCTACCTTGTTCAGGAAGTTACTGATTGACTCATTACTCAACAATAAAGAGTTGAGCAAGAAAGAGAAATATGTTGATTTAAGTAACAGGGCTTCAACATACTAAAGATGAAAGAACCATGTACAAGAATTAGGTTCCAGGATGCCTACTCTTGCAGAGGCTAAAGAGAAGCCAGCTTGCCGACTGGTCCAGCCTTTCTGGAAAACAATATGAAAATTCCTTCAAAAACTAGAAATTGGGCTTCCATATGACCCTGCAATACCACTTCTGGGAATATATCCCGAGAGTGCAAAAGAACACAGTAGAAATGACATCTGTACCTATATGTCCATTGCAGCACTGTTCACAACAGCCAAAATCTGGAAACAATCTGAGTGCCCAAGTACAGATAACTGGTTAAAGAAACTTAGGTACATCTACACAATGGAATACTATGCAGCTTTTAGGAAAGAATAAGTCATGAAATTTGCTTATAAGTGGATAGACATGGAGAGTATCATGCTATGTGAAATGAGTCAGAAAGAGAGGGACAGACATAGAAGGACTGCACTCATTTGTGGAGTATAAAATAACATCACATAAGACTGACACCTAAGGACAGTAGAGACAAGGGCCAAGAAGATTGCTCCATAGTTGAAGTCTGCCTCATGAATGGGGGGAGAAAGCAGCTGGAATAGAGAAGGGATCACTAAGAAAATGATGGTTGGAGGGATCGGTCAGGATGGGAGATGTGTGCTGAAAGTAGATAAAGGACCAAACATGATGACCTCTCAGTGTCTGTATTGCAAACCATAATGCCCAAAAGTAGAGAGAGAGACAGGGAATATTGTCTGCCATGGAGGCAGGGAGAAGGTGGGAAAGTGGGGGTATGCTGGGGATATTGGTGGTGGGGAGTATGCACTGGTGGAGGAATGGGTGTTTGATCATTGTGTGATTGTAATTCAAACATGAAAGCTTGTAAGTGTATCTCACGGTGATTCAACAAAATTTAAAAATTTTAAAAATTTTTAAAAAGAGAGAAGCCAACTATACTGGAGAATTGGAAGGAGGCTCCAGCAAAGAGATTGTCAAGAAGAAAATGAGAGGCCGGAGCAATAGCACAGCGGATAGGGCATTTGCCTTGCATGCAGCCAACCCGAGTTCGATCCCCGGCACTCCATATGGTCCCCCAGGCACTGCCAGGAGTAATTCCTGAGTGCAGAGCCAAGAGTAACCCCTGAGCATCGCTGGGTGTGATCCAAAAAGCAAAAAAAAAAAAAAAGAAGAAGAAGAAAATGAAAATAATATGGGTCCAAGGGGTAACTTAAAGGGCTAGAGTTCACGCCTGGCATACTCAAAGCTGCAATTTTGAAATCCAGCATCACATGACAACCCCCCTCAGAATATCATAGGTGGTCCTATCAGATCCTGGGCACTAAGGAACATCAAACACATAGACCCCCAGCACTGCTGAGCCCAAGCAGCACCCCATTCCTGGGCCCTGTTGAACTATTAGGTCCACATGCCTGAGGATAGCTGGGCTCACCTCACCCTGCCACCGTTCTGAGCACACAAGCAGCACATCTAGGAAGACCCAGGAAAAACTGAAAGTGATTTTTAATCAAAAAATCATACGTGGGGTTGGAGTGATAGCACGGCGGGTAGGGAGTTTGCCTTGCACGCGGCCGACCCGGGTTCGATTCCCAGCATCCCATATGGTCCCCTGAGCATGGCCAGGGATAATTCCTGAGTGCAGAGCCCAGGAGTGACCCCTGAGCATCGCTGGGTGTGACCCAAAAAGCAAAAAAAAAATCATAGTTCAGAAAATATTTTTGATTCATTTCAGAGGAAATTTTTGGAAGATATTGTGATTATAACAACTAGAGTAAAAAATAATTTTGGTTTTGGGTCACACCCAGTGATACTCAGGGGTTACTCCTGGCTTTGCACTCAGGAATTATTCCTGATGGTGCTTGGGGGCCATATGGGATGCCAGAAATTGAATTTGGGTGAGCATGTGCAAGGAAAATGCCCTACCCATTATACCTTTGCTCTGGCCCCTTAAAACAACAGGGTTTTTTTTTTTATTACATTAATTCTAGGGCTGGAGCAATAGCACAGCAGGTAGGGCATTTGCCTTGAACAAGGCCAACCCAGGTTCGATTCCCAGCATCCCATCCTGAGCACCGCCAGAGGTAATTCCTGAGTGCAGAGCCAGGAGTAAACCCTGTGCATCGCTGGGTGTGACCCCAAAAACAAAAAATAGAGAAGGGAACACCAAGTAGAGAATGTTGGGAGAACCCATCTAGGTTTCAGTTTACTGAAAGTCTACTTTCAGTTCGTATCTTCCACACAGATATGACAGACAAAATATGAAGGCCACTCAATACCTCTCTATTGCAAGCTACAACACCCAAAAAAGAGAGAGAACAAAATGTCCTGTCGCAGAGGCAGGGTGGGGTGGTGGGGGATGGGGTGGGGGTGGTGAGAGGTAAACTGGGATCATTGGTGGAGGTGAATGGGCACTGGTGGAGGGATGGGTAAACGATCACTGTATGAGTGAAATGCAAACACAAAAGTTCATAAGTTTGTAACTGTACATCACAGTGATTCTCTAATAAAAAAATTTTTAAAGGCAAATAATAATAATAATATTTAATTCTAGCATAGGGTATGCTGTTTTTTAAAAGAATAAATGATGCCCTAGAATATAATGTAGCTTATGATAAATATTAGCAATATAGTAAAAATAATGTGAAAACTGTGGAATGATTTAACCAAAAGTTTTGAGAAAACTATGTTGGAAAAATGGGAGAATAATAGAGTAGGAAACATTTGTGTGTAGAGTCAATATGCCAGTTGGAAATATATCGTTGAAAAAGTAAAGCCAGCTTGCTCTTCAAGCCCATGTTCTCACTTAGACCCATTATCTCACTTACTTGTCTCTGTTTCTTTGCTTTCTAAATTTCCATCCTGGAAAAGTCTGTGTTCTCTCTTAAACACCTACTTCTGGCTTTCTCTTACCTCACGTCTTTCTAATAAGTCTCAATAAAATCTATCTTGCTTCAAAATATAAGAAGAGAAAAAGTAACGTAATTGTGATCTTTTAGATACAAACCAAAAAAAAAGATAAAAATTAAAAATATTATCTCAAGTAGGTGAGAAATGAGAAAAAAGAAAAATTTGGATAAGTGTAGAATTTTTTTATAGATTTAATATTTGTTGAGTTTTAAAAAGGAATGTATGTTTAACTGGTAAAATTTCAGTTAAAAATCAGTGCATGAGAATAAGTGTGTTAGTAAGAGTTTGTGAAATTGTTCTAGAAAAATGAGAATGAGGGGCAGAGAATAAGTTTGTTTTTCAGTCTTAAGATGTCCACACTGTATTCAAGGTCATTACTTAAAAGTTAGACTTAAAAGTTGATTATGTTTTCTGTCAACTACAATTCTCTAAGCTTAGGTGTAGGTGCCAAGAAGACAAATAATTGGTTTTAATAAGGGTTCGATTTGGCCAAATGGACATGATAAAGTAGGAAAGTAAAAAGGGGAGCCAGAGCAATGGTATGATAGGGTGTTTGCTTGCTCATGGTGGACCCATGTTCAATCCCCAGAAACTCATATGGTCCCCCAAATGTGCCAAAAGTAATCCCTGAGTATAGAGACAGGAGTAAGCCCTGAGCACCACTTGTGTGCCCCCACAACAAGAGAGAGAGCATAAAAAGGGAATTAAAAATATTTGCAAGGGTTGCAATAATTGAAAGTGGAACTTTAAACTGGTAAAGAGGAAATAGAATATCAAAAAAGTTAGGTGCAAATAAAATGTGATAGGGCCAATGAACTGGGAAGGGGTCCAAATAGAATAAAAAGACACTTGGTGTTGGTACTGGGCTACTAGAAAGTGTGATATAGAATATTAAATGGCATAAGATTGAATGACAGTCTCAACCACATCATCACCAAAAAATGTGTAACATCTTCTACAGTACCAACGTGAATATATAAGAACCTCAAGTCAAGTCTTCTCTTCCATACTCAGTCACACTCACTTTGGTTCCTTTGTTCTCCTATGGTTCTTCCTGATTCCATATTTTTATCTTAATTGCCACTTTAGTTACCCAATTTATGTCATCTATTAACTCTTGTTACTTCACCCAGTTGATACTTGATACTTCACTACAGGGGGTAGGGCGTTTGCCTTGCACGCGGCCGACCCGGGTTCAATTCCTTCATCCCTCTCGGAGAGCCCAGCAAGTTACTGAGAATTTCCTGCCTGCACAGCAGAGCCTGGCAAGCTACCCGTGGCCAATTCAATATGCCAAAAACAGTAACAAGTCTCACAATGGAGTCGTTACTGGTGCCTGCTTGAGCAAATTGATGAACAACTGGACGACAGTGCTACAGTGCAGTGCTACTTCACCCAGTTACCTTGTTTTTGAACATGAACCATCATTGATGCACCTCTCCCTTATTTTACCACCTTCAATTTCAAATAAATCTGATTTTACTCTCCATTTAGATCTCTAAGAAGATCCAGGGACTAAGCACATGAGCCCCAAGGAGGATAAATCTACACCCTGCTTCAGATATTTATCTCTTCTTCACATTCTCATTAAACAAGAAAAGAAGTGTTGGAGAAAAGTAACAAAAACCTAGACTCAATCCCACTGGATTTGACTCCTGTGACTACATCTTTTCTTCTGGGGATTAAGATTCTGCCTCCAAGACATGTGTTCATCTATGTCTCGAGTCCCATTTCTCTTCCTCGAACATCGTTTATCAAGTATGCACATCCAGCATGTTCTTCACACTGTGTGAGGAGGGTAGGGTTACAGAAATAAACCAATTACAGTCTAGCTTTCACTAATGCTATTGAGGGTTCAGCAGTAGTGGGGGAGGTAGGGGACTGGTAGCCACTGGTGCTCAGGACATATTCCTGACTCTGCACTTAGGGATTACTACTAAGTGCTCAGAAGATCATACAAACTTCGGAGCTGGGATCTCAGCAGACCATATGAAACCAGGACGGTCACACGCTAGGCAAGCACCTTACCCACTGGCCTCTCTTTCCAGACCCACTAATGCTTTATTCAATATTTAAAGATTAATTTTAGTGCAGATTTCCTTTGCTTTTGAAATTGAATACATTGTCTACTAAGGCGAAGAATAATTTTTTGTTCTATGCACTGATTTGAAGTAATAAAAAATTCAAAGCAATCAAAACTTTACTGTCAATTATCTCAAAATCTTTCTAAATTTTACATCTAGCTGAGGAATTTAATTTTTAAAAACTAAAAATAAAGTTTGAGCAATTATTTTTTATATATAATCTACATTTTTTCTGATGGTTATTTCAAGGATATTTTAAATTATTTCTACCAGGGAACTTAGATTTAACCAGCTGATATTCTCTTTTTTAGACTTTCAACTTTGTAAACTTATTTTAAATTTTAGTAGATTGCTAAATCATAATCATTAAATATATTCAACTTTTAAATATGTTCTTTCCACAATGTGTGTGTGGAGGGGAGGTATTTTTGCAGAGGTTGGAATTCAGTGGTTTGGGACAGTAATATACTCCTCAAAAAAGTATGGAAAACATATTCATTTACTTTAAAAGCTTCATGCATTCTCTAATAACTGCATTGTAGTAAAGCAAATTACCCTTACTCTTGAAAATACACAAAGAAGTATTTAGGTGTAAAAAATTGATAGCAGTCCAGGGATCTAGCTCAGAGGATTAGGTCACATACCTTGCATGAGAAGACCCAAAGTTCAATCCCCAATACCAAATGGTTCTCCAAGGCTGCACTTCATCCAAGCATCCCTGAATGGCTGGGCTGAATATCACTAGAAATAGCCCTCGGAGGCCTGGAAGAACCCCACCCCCCCCAAAAAAAATAAATGTCTCTAATTTTCAAAAATTAGTGAAGAAAAAGAGGAAGGGGGTTGGGAGAAGAAAAAAAAGGAGACAAAAGAAAAATCAGGAGGGAAGATAGCAAATAGGGAAATTGTCCATAAAAAAAAGGATGTTTAAAAATTCATCGTATCATTCTTGCATTTTACTGACACTTTGAAATTATATTTAAAAAAATAAATTTATTCCCAAATATCAATTTTTTTAAGGTATACCATACTCTGAGGCCTAGAGTAGGAATGTCTAAACTATTATGCCCTAGAAATCAAGAAGAAAAAACTTCTTGAAGATGATGGATGAGGTGGTGAGCTATGGGTTGCTTTAGTAGAGGAACAGTCCCAATAGTAAGTGAATTTTCACTCTTGCTAGAGCGAGTTTGGCTCTGAGACAACTCATCAGTCAGACTTTAAGGAGCTCTGGGAAAATCTCAGCACACGTGTTGGAGCACTCTCTAGGACAGCTTCTGGAAGCCCTGCCCTGAGACAGGTCCACCCTTGAGACACTGTCCTATGGAAAAGGAAGTCCGTGGAACAATGAGTTATAATTACAAGGGAGACTAGATGGCTGAGAGGCTGGGAAACAGCTGACATCTCTTTGCTTCTGAAAGCAATTCAAGGTTAGCTCCCTCAGGCTAGGTCGGCCCCTGAAACCTCAAATACTGACTCCTTTCCCCCATGTCAACACCCAAGGCCAAAATATATCGACTCATGGACTCCGGCTCCTGTATCTGAATGGAAATTTACTACTCGGAGCCCAGCTTCTGCACACATTCCGCCGAGTATCCTGCCATTCCAGCTCCCTGCCAAAGTCGTCTGTCCCTGCTGAGAAACACTTCCCAGAGTGACCTGAAACCCAGGGTGGGCTTCTGAAAACTGGCAAGAAATTAAGTTTGAACAGATGCTTCGAGAAAGCTGGGGGATGCCGAAGCCTGGCCACAATTGAAAATGTCTGAGTCAAAAGTCAAGAAGTCATTCACATGCCAAGGGCCATTTCCTCCACTTCGCCCCCACCCCACTCCACTGGAAGTCAATTCTCCACAGTCCATGGTGAGTCAGGCATGAGTACTTTGATTACGGCTGAGCTGATGTCATTCAAGAAACTAGGGGGGTCGCCCACTGCATCAGAGGAAGAGACATTTGACTGAGACAGGTCCACCCATCAGCTCTCTGGGGAGCCTGACATTTCCAGGACACAGAAAACAAACTTCCTCTTCAGAAGGAATATGTTTTCAGTGTGGGAAAAGAGAGCGAGCGCTAGAAAGAGCGAGAGAACCAGAGAGGGTCAGCACATGCTCCCTCTTGGCTGACAGCCCACAATCAGGGAAACTTTTGTCCTTTCAGAAAAGGTGAAAGCATCAGAATGTCCTCTAGCTTCACAGCAGATCCAAGCCACGGCACGTAGACACAGAAAAACTCAAGTCTTTACTCTACCGAGCCAGATGTGCCAAGTAATCTTCTGGTTTCCTTTCATCTGAGCTCTTTGTTCTCTCAAAACTTAATGGGGTACTCAACTACCTGTGGAGGGGTTGTCTTGGATTTGGCACCAGAGCGTCCTTTCTGCAGGGAGAGACGATTCAGATACAATAGGGGCAAAAGCATCAGTTGTCGTTGCAACATTGAATTCTCATGATTCACCCTACGTGAATTTTCTTCTTTGAACCTCAACGATCTTAGAGGCAGGTACTTACCAATTATTTCACGTGAGGAAACTGATACCCTGAAAGACCAGCAGGTTTACTCACAAATAAGAGAAAGAGCCAGAGTTGGAACCCAGGCTATGGGAGACCAATACTGTCTAACAGAACAGCAATAATAAAAATATACTTTATCATACCAAAAAGCTGAATTTTAAAAACTGCTACTCATTTTAATTAATTTAAGTAACCATCTCTTGCTGGTGATTACCATAGTGAACAAAATAACACAGAACAACTCAGAAGCAAAACTATATAGTATAAATTCAATCCCGTATTAAATGGTAAATTACAGCAACCTTATCTTTTATTAATCATAAAAGAATCAAAGTATCAGAAAGATCAACATCAGTCTTAAAAGGCAGGAAGCTTATCTGTGCCTAAAAGGACTGTGTGAGGGAAGAATATGGGTCACAGTTTCGGGAAAGATAAATGTAGGCCTACCTGTGCTCTCCTCCGCCACTAAGCGCATGTGTCTTTGGACACGGTTCCCACCTCATTAGCCATCTCCACCTCTCACCCCTGCCCCATCCAGTCAACAATCTCCCTGAAACTCTGACCCCTGATCCTGCAGTTAAATGACCCAATTCTAAGAACAGGAGTCCCAGAATAGTCTTCCTCCTGATGGGCACCTAATACCAAGGAGTTCAAGAAATATTTGTCACTGCCCCTGTCCTCTACTAGCTCACCTTCCAGAAGAAGAGACATGCAAGGCAGAGTTCATCAATGCAAAACAGTGTGAGTCACTGCAGGATGCTCTTGGGAGGGCAGGTAAGGAAGAGAAAGCAGATAATAAACATGAACGGTCTGAGTGAACAGTTAGAGGTGGTTTTCCAGCAGAAGAGGGAGCGAGGGACTGGAGCAATAGCACCACGGGTAGGGTGTTTGCCTTGCATGGGGTCGACCCGGGTTCGATTCCCAGCATCCCATATGGTCCCCTGAGCACCGCCAAGGGTAATTCCTGAGTGCAGAGCCAGGAGTAACTCCTGAGCATCGCCGAGTATGAACCAAAAAGCAAAAGAAATTAAATTAAATTAAAAATAAACAAAAAAGAAGAGGGATAGAGCTGTGCTGGGGACTTGGGGAGTAGAGGAAAGAAGGTGAATCTAGAAAATCTAAGAGAAGGAGAAATGATATTTGAGGTGGGGCAGAAAGCGTGGGTACAGACCGACCAAGTGAGAAATCAACCAGGAAAAGACAGCAGTTTGGGCTAAGGTTTCTAGCCGGGGAAGTGGGTACACCTTTCTTCACTCCTTACTCAGCTCCCACTCCTAACTTCAATACTGGGGGCTCTATTAGTAATACAATTTTGTTCTCAAAAAGCCAAAAGCAAATTTGCAAGATTATTTAAACTGACAGCTGGTTCCAGTCTGAAGTATTCATTTAAATATAGGATTTCAGAGACCACCCCTAGGGATTTCGTGGGACTAGGGTGTGGACCTGGAAGTCAGTTTTGTTTAGTTTGGGATGTTTTGCTAACCAGTGAATGAGGATATTCTAGTGCTTCTGAGCCCTCACGGATTTCAGGAATACAGATTCCAGCCACTTTTGTTTCAAGAAAAGTTCTATCATTGTCAGAGGTAAATGATTATTTACCCCTTTTCAAAACTGTCCAGGAGGAATTTCTGACTTCCTGCTAGCCACTCTGAGAGGTCATAAGCTTACCTCCGGAGGAAATCTTTGAGAGGCAGTGGGAAGAAGTACTTGTCAAAAAGCAATAGCAACTGCAAGGGCCACATTGGAATTAAGATTTATTTGCAGGAGTTGAAAAGCATTTCTCTGATCCCTTTGTTTTGTCGTTTGAGTAAACTGAGACTTGAGAGAAGCAACTTGTCCGAGCAACTGGTCCAAGTTCATAGAGGGCTAAGACCATAGACAACAGAGGCCAACAGATGCCCAGCGTCCTGTCCAGCGACCCTGTGGACAGGATTGCAGCTTCATCCTCAGAGCAGACCTCGTCTCGTCCTTTGGCCTTCATTTCAGAGTGGCTTTCAAACGAGCCGCTTTTTTAGACTTTCCAATGCTATTTTCACTGAATTGTTTCCTCAACAGCACTTCTCAGTTTCAAAGGAACCACTTATTTTTGGAGGCTCCTGTGCTTTGTTGTGTTATTATGCTAATTACCAGGTTCCAGGAGAGCATAAAGAAGGGACATGTCAAGTCCCCCCTCCTCCATCTTCTTGCTCTTTGGGAGAGAGATGGAAGTGAGTCTTTTTCTCTCCGTTCCCACTTTGAGTTTCCTCCTGATGTACAGGCCTTTTTCCATTTTGGTTTCCCAGTTAGGTTAACTCATTTCCTCCCCTTCCTCTCTTTTTAAACTCCTGATGGGACTTTTACTCACCTCGCCATATGGTTCCAGTGAGGCCGTTTGAGAGCGTAGTTGTGATATGAAAGAAGTATTCACTCCTCTTTCTGTTTTAACTCAGCACTGTCTTGTGCACATCTAGCCTGCTGGGCACTTCTCAGGAACCAAGCACCTTGTAAGATCATAAAAGTCAGGTCCCAACATCTGAATGCGTGATTAGAAGATTTTCCCGGGGAATCACTGCACATGGTTCTCTAATAATGTCTCTCGTCCCTGCTTGGACACTTCTTTGCAATCACTTTCAGAGAAAAACAAACAGGGAGTTGTTGGACTTGAACGAAAGGCCATTCGTATCACCCCATCATTGACTAAATTAACAGAATTGGTTTGCAAGGATTTTAAGTAATATGTTAAATTATAGTAAGGGAATCATAAGCAGAAGTCTTCATGAAATTCAACCTACCAGCATCTTCAAGGAATCAATACCATTGACCATGCAAATGGAAGCAAAGGAAAACAAATGGGTTACATCAAATTAAGAAATTTCTGCAATGCAAAAGAAACAATGACCAAAATTAAAAAAAAAAAAACAGCCCACAGATTTGGAGAAAATATTCACTGACCATTGTCTTTGTCATATACAAAGAAACCTTTGTATATGACAAAGGTTTCTAGCCAAGATATATAAAGCACTGCTAACATTTAATTTTAAAAAACAATTAACCTCATCCAAAAGTGGGATCAACAGAAATTTCCTCAATGAAGACATACAGATTAACAAATTGTACATGAAAGCCTGCTCTGTGTCACTTTATCAGGAAAATGCAAATTAAAACAACAATGAGATAACTCCTCACATTAGTGTAACCAGCACACATCAGTAAAACACAAACAACCAGCACAGGAGGATGTAGGGAAAAAGAAACTTTCCTCACTGCTGACAGGAACGGTCACTGGTTTGACATTTGCCTTTATAAAACAATATAGACATTTCTCAAAGAAATAAAAAATCAAACTTCAATTTAACCCAGCAATTCCACTTCTGAAAATCTACCCCAAAGGCCAAGGACTCTATTCAGAAAAGTCATTTGCACTCATGTATATATGTATGTATGTATATGTATATATATACATGTGTTGTATATATATATATTTATATATGTATCTGTCACTATCAGTCAGTGTCATCCCATTGCTCATCGATTTGCTCAAGCAGGCACCAGTAACATTTCCATTTTGAGACTTGTTGTTACTGTTTTTGGCATATCGAATACACCACGAAGAGCTTGCCAGGCTCTGCCGTGTGGGCAAGATGTTGGTAGCTTACCGGGCTCTGCGAGAGGGGTGGAGATCGAACCCGGGTCGGACGCATGCAAGGCAAACGCCCTACCCTCTGTGCTATTGCTCCAACCTGGAATATTACTTGGCTGTAAGAAAGGAGGAAATCATGCAATTTGCCACTATTTGGATGGATTTGGGTATCATGCTGAGTGAAGTTAACCAGAAGGAGAAGGACAAAACCTGAAGGACCTCTCCCATAAAGAAGCAAAGTAAGGGAAAACAAATGGCCCAAAGCGACAAAATCTGTAAACTGATCTACTGACGTGAGCTTACTATGGTGAGGAGGCTGGAGGCAGAGGGAGGGCGTGGGCAGAAGGCCTGGGGACAGTGGTGGAGGGACAGGAATACCTGATTGGGGATGTGGTGTTGGAACATTATATGCATGAAATCATATCACTGAGAGCATTGTAAATCATATAATTTAAATTAAAATTTCTTTCATTCACTTAGTAGCAGACAAGAAACCCCAAGTTTCACTCAGATTCTACAAAGAAACTTTTCTTCCCATATCACTTGGGAGCATAGCTAGATATTTTTATCCTAACTTTGCCACTGGTTTCCTGGGAGACTCCCCAAATTTCACCTCCTTAGTCAGGAAAATCTGGATTACATTGTCTCCATACACCTCGCATAGTTGCTAAGATAACCAAATTAAGCCATGAAAATAAAAGTGTTCTGAAAGCTAGAGAGCATTCATTTTTAAATACTATTTCATTTTTCCCATAACACATTTCTCTTTTACCGGTCTTCCCGCAAAAAGTATATTTTTTTAAACTTAGCATTTTTTCAAATACTTTCAGAAAATAATTGAATCAGGAAGACTTGTGCAAAATTCATCTCATACACTGATTTTTATTTTGGGTGTTTAGGGACCAGACCACACCCGGTGGTGCTCGGGGAACTATGTGGTTGCTACCAGGCACTCATCCATCTGAGCTATTTCCTCAGCCCCAAAGGTTAGTTTTTTATGATAAATTAATTTTTTATATTTTCATGGAAATGCCCATGTTATTGACATATTTGCAAGTTAATTCACATGATAAAGGTCATTGCTGGGGAGTCTGGAAAGGAATTCCTACGTGGATCATTAGCCACAACTTGCCATTTCCTATTTAAATAAAAATTACCCTACACACAAGATGAACTAAAAATGTATTCATCATTTCTGAGCCACTTTTAAGTTTGTGATAGATATAGGAACAAAGTCCTCCGTCATATGATTCCAGAAAGGAAAATCCAGGAATTTCTGCTGTACTTTGCTTTTGTCCTTCCTTTCTACACAGAGATTAACTAAAGTCAGAGTAAAAATTCCTAAGTCATTCTGATAGCTGTGGAGTCAGAGCAGTGCTAAGAGACAGAGTACTGGCTGCCCCAGCCAATGTATAATAAGGCCCACTGAACTGGGGTCCTGGCAGGACTTCCTAAACTAGGCAATATCGCCCCCTGGGGGCGCTGGAATGTTCCAGGGGGTGACAGTTGCTTCTGATGCAGTTTGGCGGGGCAGGGTGGACAGGTGTTGAATAAAAATAAGGAAGGGGGCCAGGAGATATTATAGTACAGGGGTTAAGATACTTCTCTTGCATCTTGCCTACCCTGGTTTGTGTCCCCAGTATCATATACGGTGCCCTGAGCACTGCCAGGAATACCTCCTGAATACTTCTGAGTGTCACCCAAAATCCCCAAAATAACATGTAGAGGGATAGTTGGAAGTATAAAGAAAAATAACTTTGAAAATACATTTATACATGATTCTACTGTTGTGTTAAAGAGTTTAAGTAGAGGGGCTAGAGTGATAGCACAGCGGGTAGGGCGTTTGCCTTGCACGAGGCCAACCCGGGTTTGATTCCCAGCATCCCATATGGTCCCCTGAGCACCACCAGGGTTAATTCCTGAGTGCAGAGCCAGGAGTGACCCCTGTGCATCTCTGGGTGTGACCCAAAAAGAAAAAAAAAGAGTTTAAGTAGAGTTAAAGTAGAAGTGATTACCTGTTTTTACCAAATAAATACAAAAAAAGCAAAACCAAACCATCCATGGTCTAGTTTAATGACTGTTTGTTTTAACAATCAAGCATCGGGTGAAAGTGCAGTAAAATGTCAGGAAGTCCAGCAGATATCAGCAGGAGTGTGTACACATAATGGCTTATTTACAGTATGATACTCTAAGTGTGTGATAGGTATGGAATCTAACTCAGATTGTTTCTGAATAGTGGAAGAAACAGTTAACAACAGTACAACTACAATAAGTATTTGATTTTCTAATTTAACTAATTTTAAACAAAACAAATTGTGTTATTGTTGTTTCAATAAAACAGCAATTTACATGTGAATATTTTTATACATATCTTACAGTTGTTGTTTGCTTGCTTTGGGGCCACACACAGCAATACTCAGGGGTTAGTCCCTGCTTTCTCTCAGGGATTACTCCTGTGGGGTCCTTCTGAGGGCCACATGGGGTTCCAAAGATCAAACCCAGGTCAAGAGCCCTAGCTGGATCAAACCCAGATAAAGGCAACTTCCCTACCAGCTAGACTATCTCTTGGGGTTGCTTTTTCTTACATTTCTATTATATGTTTGCATGTTTTTCTACTACTTATTACTACTAAAAGTAAAATTGTAGCCGACTTGTGCTGTCATGGTACTAGTTGAAGTGCACAGTCAATATAGTTGTTGTATTTTTATTGTAATATTACTGTAAATGGGGAAATAAAAATGGAAAAATATTTGTTGACCATTGGGGCCAGAAGATTTAGGGCACATGTCTAGCATGCAACTGACCTGATGTAGGTTTGATTCTGGCACCACACTATCCCCCAAGCATTGCAGGGTGCAGCTCTAGAGGCTATTACTGGTGTGGTGTAAATATCCCAAGCCCTTCAGGGGCCAAACAGCATCGGATTGCAGGCCCTTGCATTGGACTGTCATCCCTGCTGGCTGAGAGAAATAGGTGGGATTCCCTGGCCTCCTGAGCAAAGTTTAGGAGGCCTCCTCTCAGCCCATAAAACTCTTAGTTACTAACATTTGTTTTTATATCATGGGCTGGAGTGATAGCACAGTGGGTAGGGCGTTTGCCTTGCACATGGCTGACCCGGGTTCAGTTTCTCCATACCTCTCGAAGAGACCTGAAAGCTACCGAGAGTATCTCGTCTGCATGGCAGAGCCTGGCAAGCTACCTGTGGCATATTTGATATACCAAAAACAGTAACAACAAGTCTAACAATGGAGATGTTACTGGTGCCCACTCAAGCAAATCGATGAACAACAGGACGACAGTGCTACATGACTGTAACCCAATGTCATTGACACTATTATCGTAACATAATCATTCCAAAAAAACAAAAGCATTGGTCCCAACAATAGAATCGTACTTTATCAATAATACAAATTATTATATCGGTTGGTTATTTTAATACCTTATTATGGTAAATAAATACCAATTTTTTGTTTTTAAATAAGATCATGGCTGAACCAACTCATTAAAATCTGTAGACAATGTAATATTGAACTATGGCTTTAGTAGCACTGTCGCACAGTAGAACAGTCCCATTGCTCATCAATTGGCTCAAGTGGGCACCAGTAACATCTCCATTGTGAGACTTGTTATTACTGTTTTGGCATATCGAATACACCATGGGTAGCTTGCCAGGCTCTGCCTTGCAGGTGAGATACACTCGGTAGCTTGCCGGGCTCTCTGAGAGGGACGGAAGAATCGAACCCGGGTCGGCTGCTTGCAAGGCAAACGCTCTACCTGCTGTGCTATCACCCCAGTCCCTCCAATCCCTTGCACTGGACATGGCCTTAGTAGCAACTACAAACAACACATTACCAATGTGACAAAATATGTTATCAAATGGAGCTGCTATAAGGGCTTCAAGACTATAAGAACATTTGAAAAAAGTACATGTTCTTGGCAGCAGAGGACCTGGGCTGTCTCTCCCCGGGTCCCCGTTCACCCAGCAGATTGTCTGTCATGCCCACAATTTGCCTCTGGGCTCCATCTTAGCGCACCAACAGCCCTGACCCAGAGACTCCCAATTGAATCCCAAAAATGTATTAGTGCCATATAGAGATGTTTCTGGAACCCAATCATTTACAATCTAGAAATTTACATTTACAATCACGGTCACGCAAACTCTCGTGATATTCAAAATGAGCAATGGAAAATAAATTATCTAGCAACTGCCCCTGGCAGATAGGCTTAAATGGTGGTGGGAAATTTTGAGCAAAACATAATGCCCAAAATTAGAGAGAGAGAGAGTATTGGGGAAGTTTTCTGCCATAGAGGCAGGGTGAGGACTGGCATGTGGGTGGTGGAAAATGTGCAATGGTTGAGGGATAGGGTTCCACTGTATGGCTGAATCTCAAACACGAAGGCTTTGTAACTCTACCTCTTGGTAATACCATTTTTAAAAAAGTCATGTGGAGTTCATGTCCAATTCAATCAGCTTAATCAATGGCTGAACAAATAGCAGTACTCCTACATTATTTTAAATAATAATAATAATAATTAAAAATAATAATAGCACTGTAGCCTGTAGCACTGTCATCCCTTTGCTCATCGATTTGCTCGAGCAGGCACCAGTAGTGTCTCCATTGTGAGACTTGTTACTACTGTTTTTGGTAAATCGAATACACCACAGGTAGCTTGCCAAGCTCTGCCATGCGGGCCAGATACTCACGGTAGCTTGCCAGGCTCTCCAAAAGTGACAGAGGAATCGAACCCAGGTCAGCCGCGTGCAAGGCAAACGCCCTACCTGCTGTGCTATTCCAAAAATAATAATAATAAAATAAAATTATATAGGTCAAAAAGGAAAAGCACATGCTCATAAGAAAGATGAGTATCTTATTTTCAAGCACTTAAAAATGTTTCGAAGCAGTCGACATTGGTAAAACTCTTTTTAAATATCGTCCAAATAAGATGATGGCATTTCATTATTGGTTGCTAAATTTGGAAAAATCATATGAAGACCTAATTTTTACTGGCTACAGGTTGTACATAAGGTAATCGGCCCTATGCTATATAGGACAGTATTTAATATTCCCAAGAAAAAAATGTTAAGCAGTAATATAGTGCAAATAACTGTTTAAATGGACTAAGATGTTGAAGATTCATTATGTGAGTATTTAAAATCTCGTTCCTTCTGCAGTTCGATGAGTTCACTTTGCCTGGAACTTAAGCCTTATGTTTAACATATTTCTGCTTCAGAAGAAGGGTAAAAAGGAAAAATTTGAGGGGCTGGAGAGATGGTACAGGGGTGGAGGTGCTTGCCTCACACACGGCCAACCCTTCTTAAGTCCCAGGCACCTCATGGCCACTCTGAACTCCACCAGGAGTGATCCTTGAAAACAGAGCCAGGAGTAAGCCCTACGCACATAGGGTGTGGCCCTCAAAAAGGAAAAAAGTGGAAACTGATTCTTCTTAAAATTTCGCAAACGGATACTAAGGGAGAATAAGTATTTCATGCATTAGAAGAATGTTTGAAAGGAAAAGAAACCAATGGAGAGTATCATGCTGAGTGAAATGAGTCCGACGGAGAGGAATAGACATAGAATGATGGCACTCATTTGTGGGATATAAAAAAAAAAAAACCGTAGTATAAGACTGATACGCAAAGACAGTAGAAACACGGGTCAGGGGAACTGGTTCATAGTAGGAAGCCTGCCTCTGGTGATGGAGGAGAAGGCAGTTGGGATAGAGGAGGAAGCACTATGGAAATGATAGTTAGAAATGATCACTCTGGATAAGAACTGCATGCTGAAAGTAGGTAAAAGAACAAACATGAGAACCTCTCAGTATCTGTATTTCAAACCATAATGCTAAAAAGGAGAGAAAGAGAGAAGTGCCTGCCACAGAGGCAGGCTGGGAGGTGGGGCGCATAGCAGGGAGGGAAACTGGGGACATTGGTGGTGGGAAATGTACACTGGTGACAGGATGGATGGGTGTTGGAACATTGTATGACTGAAACCCAAGCATGAACAGCTTTGTAACTGTTGAATTATGGTGATTCAATGAAACAAGAAAGAAAAGAAAAAGAAATCTCCCTGAGTAGTATCTTATCAGTTGCCACTGATAAAAAGCTTCAACAAAGATAGCATCTCACAGGAGTTTGCTAGCATATTAAATTTAAATATCCGAATGTATTCACTGTACAATGTCATTCATCATCGACTTTTAGCTGCCAACAATCTGAGAGAGTGCCTACAAAGGTCATTACATTGTCATTAAAGCAATCAATAAAATCATAAGCAGTTCTTTAAATCACAGGATGTTTGGACATCTATGTTGAAAACAAAGATTTTAATCACCACTTCACACAGAAGTTAATTAGCCATCAAAGGAAGCTTGTTGGATTTTTTGGTTGTGGTGGTGGTGGTGGTATTTTTGTTTGGTTGTGTATGTTTGTGTGTGTTGTTTTATTTTGTTTTGTCTGTGGCCATGCCCAGTGGTACTCAAAGGATTCACCTGTCTGAGTGAAACCCCAGCAGTGTTCAGGTACCATAAGGTACGTGGAATCAAACTCAGGTCAACCATATACAAAACCTGTACTCAGCTTACTGAGATAGCTCTCTGGGTCTGGGTTGGCTTTATAAACTCTTTAACTTCATGCTAAGTTCCATAATGATAAGGCAACTTGGTTGACTCTAAAAATGGTATCACTTACTTGAACAACCTGCTTAGTAAATTAAATAAGACAAATTTACAAATTACAAATTTACAATTCCAAGCTTCCATGTCAAGTTCAAAGAAAAAAAACAAACTTTTTTTCCCACATTTGTGACAAACTTCTGTACAAGCAACATTTAGGATGAGGAAAATTCAGCTAGTTTCTGATTTTATCAATAGTAGAAAAACATGAAGGGAGCTGGAGCTATAGCACAGTAGGTAGGGCGTTTGCCTTACACGCGGCTGACCCGGGTTTAGTTCCCAGCATCTCATATGGTCCTCTGAGCATTGCCAGGAGTAAATCCTGAGTGCATTAAATAAAATGGCTCCTACTTTAAAAAAAATAGAAAAGAAAAGAAAGGAATACATAAAGACTTGCTTCCCTGTTGTCAGCACTTGGAGGTTCTCAAGTCTGATCTCAATCAATCAATTTGAAACTATTTTTAAAATGAACCTACCTAATTGGGTTTGGGACTTCTTTTTCAAATACAAAAAGAATATTCTCCAAAATTACAACAAGAACTGAACAAGTTCATAACGAATGAAAAATTGAAATTTTAATTCAGTGACAGATGCCAACAGTTCTGCCTACAAAAGCAGTTATCTACACTTTATCCTGGATTACAGGCTATAGCAAAAATGTTTTAAATTGCATTTGCTTCATCATATTTAATGGAACATGGATTTAATGTGGTCACAAATCTGTTAACTATAAAAAGAAACCAACAGCAAATAGATAACCACAGTAATTTAAGGATCCTGCTGACAATCATAACTCTGCCAAACATTAATAAGTTGATGGCGAGCCAGGTTCATCCTTCTCATTTTAATGCCATTCATATTTTCACTTTCTTTACCACACTTTAGGGTTTAGCAAGCCACATCCTACATGAAGAAATGTAAATTCGTCATTAACTCTTGCTGTTTGTTTTATTAAAGAAGGCACACTCCCAGGGGGGTACTGAATAATTTTTTTTCCTGAATATGAGGCAACAGGCCAAATAATTTTGGGAGACTCTGCCTTAAACCTTATATTCTTGCCCACCTCCTGGGACTCTTGCCAGTCTCCCAATTGTAGAACAGTTGATGTTTTTAATAAATAAATATTTCTCAAGTCACTTAGTGGAGCCAAGGTATGTGATCCATTTCTTTGGAACAAGAGTTTTATATGGTGTTTTATTATTTTTCCCCCTTTTTTTCCACAAAGAAGAGAACTCATTAATTTTAACCATAGCCCTTAGGTATTTTTAAACCTACTCATATCGGCCATCACAAACCCAAGTTCAAATGTCCATCTTTTTCTAGAAGCAAATAATAATGGAACTTTTCATATTTTTAATTAAATTTAGTAATCTACCTATGTTTTACAATGCTATATAAATTCTGAGTACCACTTCACCACACCCACTATCAAAGTTTTAGTGCCATTCCCATTATCAGATTGGCCCACTCTACCCTTTCTTTCTGCTTCTTGTCACATAGCCCTCTGGCAACTTTCAGTAAGAGATTTTTGTTGTGACATCTTAATTATTTTAGTTATTTATATTTCACATATGAGAGAAACTGCCTACTGGTCTTTCACATCTGACTCGCTTGACTTTGTATAGCACTATAGCACTGTTCATCGACTTGCTCGAGCAGGCTCTGGTAACGTCTCCATTGTGAGACTTGTTGTTACTGTTTTTGACATATTGAATAGCCACAGGGAGCTTGCCAGGCTCTGCCGTGCGGGTGGGATACTCTCAGTAGCTTGCCAAGTTCTCCGGGAGGGTCGGAGGACTCGAACCCGGGTCGACCACGTGCAAGGCAAACACCCTACCCCCTGTGCTATCGCTCCAGCCCGACTTTGTATAATGACATCAAATTCCACCCATTTGCCATAAAATGCAAATTTTAATTTTTTTCCTTTGATTTGGATTTGGGGTTTGGGAGTCTCACCAGGGGTGGGGCTCAGGGATTACTCCTGGCTCTGTGCTCAGGGATCACTCCTTGCTGTGCTTAGGGAATTGTCTGAAGAGCCAGTGAATGAACCAGGGTCAGCTGCATGCAAAGCAAGTGCTTTAATGACTCTCTCTCCCACCCCCAAATTTTCATCTTTTTAAATAGTTGAGTCATATCCAATTCATTACAGTGTCTACAACTTTTTAATCCAGTCATTCACATGGGGCATATGGGCTGTTTCTATTAATTGACTATTATGAATAATGCTACTTGGTCCTAGGTGTACATACATTTTTTTAATTAGTGTTTTCATATTCTTCAGATAAATACATAGGAGTGATATATTTGTAGCTTTTATTCATATTTTCAGTTTTTTAAAGAACCTCAATACCTCTTCCATTGATGTTGTACCAGTCTATATTTCCATTAATAATGCACTAGCATACTACATAGCTCCTTTTTCTCTCCACACCCTTTCCGACCCTTGTTGTTTCTCGCTGTTGCTTTTAGATATGTCATTGTCACAGAAGAGAGATAATATTCTTAAGCAAATATTTGTGGGTACTAAAACTGAATTGATTCCTCTGAAGGTTTATTTCAACACCACCCTGGAGATCTCAGGTCCTCAGGGAATAATGTCATAAGGTGGAATTTATTCCTGGTGCTGTTCTTCCAAGCACCGCCTATACATGATCAAGTCTATCTCTCTCCAGAATACAGAGAAACTAGATTTTCCTTAAACCAGTATTTTTCACATTACTATGTATTTTGGAAATGTAGCTTACATGGGATAACTACCAATAAAAGTAGCTTGAAGATGAGATCTAGATTTATTCCTACAGTATCTGAAAAGACTGGTAATATATAGTTATATAAAGTACATCATAATATGAATTAAGATATATTGGAAAATTACTCATTGGGCAACTTGATAGGCCTTTCCGTGTATTGTCTCATTGATCATTTCAATAATTCAATGATAGAATCAGTTTTGTTATTCCTACTTTATAAATGAGCAATAATGCCCAAGTTAACTGCTTAAAAAAATTATACATGACTGTAGAAAGCAAAGTTTGTCACAAAACTGCTTATATTAGACTATTTACTATTACTTACAGTCGATAAGCACCACCCAATAGATCAGCTGTTCTACTACCTTAATGAGTCCATTTTTCTGGGATGACTGCAAAATTGGTGATGTGTCTATCATGACAAGTTAGGTAGTAAGTAAGGTGATAATAAAAACGTATCCACACCACAGGGACTTAATACAAGAAAATTGCCAATGGGGCTGGAGCGATAGCACAGTGGATATGGTGTTTTCCTTGCATGTGGCCAACCCAGGTTCAATTCCCAGCATCCTATATGGTCCCCCAAGCACCAACAGGAGTGATTCCTGAGTGCAGAGCCAGGAGTAACCCCTGTGCATTGCCGGGTGTGACCCAAAAAAGAAAAAGAAATTGCCACTGTTTTTACCTCATCAGTTCTACAGATGGTCATATCAAATCATGTAGGCCCCAATATGTCTACTGAGAAATGGAGAGGAGCAAATGGGATATTTGGCATGAGATGACTATAATATCCCTGGGAAAGGCTTCAGAGACATAGAAAAAGAACTGCCCTAATTGTACACTTAAAAGACACTCAAAATAACTAAGTAGATCACAATGCCTTAATACTTTAAAGGCTTAATGTAAAAATAAAAATAATAATTAAAAATAAGAAATAAAACTTTAATTAGATTGCTTTTTTTTTTTTTGCTTTTTGGGTCACATCTGGCAATGCACAGGGGTTACTCCTGGCTCTGCACTCAGGAATCACCCCTGGTGGTGCTCAGAGGACCATATGGGATGCTGGGAATTGAACCCAGGTCGGTCGCATGCAAGGCAAATGCCCTACCCGCTGTGCTATTGCTCCAGCCCCTAGATTTCCATTTTTGATCATCTATCCATCAATGGACATTCAAGAGTGACTTGAAGAAATGCTTCACTTTCTGAGCTACAGTTTCCTAAATTCACAAAGAAAGCAATGGAAGGATTGTCTTTCTTGTTTTACCCCAACACATTTTATACTTTTACCAATGAACGTCTCTTACAAAAGGCATGAACCAAGATCACACTGGCACTTTCCAGAGGCTGTGGAAACATTTCTTGATGGGAGAGGCAAAGTTGTTCTGTGGTACAAGTCAAGCTTACTGTTTTGTTTGGACAGTAGAAATGGGGACACTCTGCCAACCTCACAGAATGGGGTCAGCGGTTCATGACAACTCCCAGGCCTTTAGAGATGCTGGGAGCTTTTCTGTTAGTTTTTACACTTCATAAAAAGCAATTTCCTCTTTTAGAAGGCACGTTTTCTTGTCTTAGAATTTTGGTGAGTTTTAGGGTTTTGTTTTTGTTTTTTATTTTTTTAATTAAAAAAAATTCTTTGTGAGACTGAAGCAATGGTACAGCAAGTCGAGCACTTGCTTTGCATTGACCTGGGTTCAATCCCCAGCACCCCATGTGGTCCCGGAGCCCTTGTGCAGAACCCATACTTTGCTGAGTACAGCAAGGTATAGCCCCAAAATTAAAACAAACACAAACCAAAAAATAACATCTTTTTAAGGGTGAAGTTATAGGCAACAGAAAAGGGAGTAGATTTGCCCTGGTAACACAACAGTCACAAGCAGACCAAGGGGTAAAACCCACTGTCCCCAAATGAGCTTCATCTTCAAGCAGGATATTATTCCTAGATAAAAACTCTTGCCAAATGGCCCGTGACAAATGAATAGATGTCATAGGGCCCTAACATAGATTTCCCCTTGAATATTCAAAAGAAAGGGGACTCAGTAACTTGTATTTTGGTCCAATCTCTCACGCATTTTAATTTTTTTCAACTGATATACAATCAAAGGGAAAGTTTTCTCTTATATTTTTGAGACAAAAGCAATTTTATCTTTCCTTAAAATGGAATTAAGGGTGTGCATGGCAAGTTGGTAGTAATAAAGAGGTCAGTTTCCATTCCTTAAGAGCTACTGGCTGTCAGGGCTGGAGCGATAGCACAGCGGGTAGGGTGTTTGCCTTGCACTCGGCTGACCTGGGTTCGATTCCCAGCATCCCATATGGTCCCCTGAGCACTGCCAGGAGTAATTCCTGAGTGCAGAGCCAGGAGTAACCCCTGTGCATTGCCAGGTGTGACCCAAAAAGAAAAAAAAAAAAGAGAGCTACTGGCTGTCACTATACTGAAACCAGAACTGCTCCTATTTGGATGCTCCAGGAGCCTCATAGTCAAATTTTTCTCAGGTCTCCATGCTACTGAAGTTGTAGCATGTTCAGGTTTTTGTCCTTGGGCAGTCAAGATTGAAAGCAGAGGACTGAGTGAGATAGTTAAATTCAGTAGAGATTATTTAAGGAAAAGGACAGGAAGAGGAGGGAAGTTGGGGGATGGGGTGTCCTTCAGGAGGAAGCCCCATAAACATAGAAAACCTTTTCTTGAGGCTGGCGTGATAGTACAGCGGGTAGGGCATTTGCCTTGCACCCGGCCGACCAGAGTTCAATCTCCAGCACCACCAGAAGTAACCCCTGAGCATCACCGGGTGTGACCCCCAAAAAAAAGAAAAAAAAACTTTTCTTTTTATATTCTCTTCACTAGGAGGAAGGGCAAACTCTGCACTGGGCTTAAAACAAAGGGGAAGAGTAGGACGTTTGAAAGGATTGCCTTTTCTATAGCCTGAGCGCATATCCTAGGGTGTTTTTTTTTGTTGTTGTTGTTGTTGTTGTTGTTGTTGTTTTTGCTTTTTGGGTCACACCTGGCGATGCACAGGGGTTACTCCTGGCTCTGCACTCAGGAATTACCCCTGGCCGTGCTCAGGGGACCATATGGGATGCTGGGATTTGAACCCAGGTCGGCCGTGTGTAAGGCAAACGCCCTACCCGCTTTGCTATCTCTCCAGCCCCCCCTAGGGTGTTTTTTAAGCTGTTCTTAAGAATTTTTCCTCTGAGCCATTCTTTCTAATTTCACCTTGCTTATTCCCTCTGGTTCCTAAGCAGTTGTATAATTCCCCCTTCCTTTTTATTGCTCGGGGTGAGGGGAAGGATGTTCTAACACCTCAGGGGATTATCAGTCAAATAGTCATCTGGCCACATCTTGCTGACGGTGGTCAGAGATATTAATCACACGTGAAGCCCCCACAAAAAGGGGTTTTGTTCATGAGCATTCTGTCAAGATCAAGTGACTTGTCCATTCTGGGCTGCATCTACATCTGTAATCTAAAGGATTTTAAGAGAGAAGAGAACAGGGTTTACCAATGCATTTATGAGACATGGGTCAGATACCAGAAATAAAAGCAGCCTAATGTGGGTAAAAGATGGGAAAACCATGTGGACAATGAATAAGACCATTTCTCTAAGGGAATAAGAAAGGGAGAAGCTAGCAAGATTGGAGACTACTCTTGATTTTTTTTTTAGAAGAAAGTGCTTCTTTTTAGAGAGGCAATTATAGAATCATAAGACGAGTAAGATTTAACACACGACCCATGACTAAGGCACCATTGTTGTGGATAGGCCACACAGGTGGCTTATGTGAGGTGGGGAAGAGAGAGACAGAGATGATCACTTTCTCCCAATCCGCCTCGCCATCCCAGAACCCGCTGGGAAGACTAGGGCTGACAAAAGTCTGCGATGAGCCTGTGCCCTGTTTCTGATTTTTCTGCCACCTCATTTCACTCAATCTCTGTAGTTGGAAATTGGGAGAAGCAAGAGCTGCATAGGCTGTCACTGAAATGAAGGATGAAAAGATATTTGTCCGGAAGGTGTCTCAGCCTCCTTCTTAAATTGTTTGCAAAAGAAATAAAGCTGTTGGATGGGATTATAATTAGGGGAGCCCTGCTCTGACCAAAGAGCCCTTAGGGGCAGAAGGACAGTTTCCACCTAGGAAAGAAAAAGGAAACAAAGGAATCTAGCTGGTCACAGAAAGGAGAAAAGGCTTCCCTCACCTCAAGTATGAAGAGTGGAGAATATTAAAGCAGATGTCTCTCATTTTGGGGTCCACTGACTCCTGGGAGTTTACAGCATTGTCCACCACTTTCCTCCTTGGGCAAGGTGATTTCTACCCAAGAGGACCAAGTGACTATGATGAGACTGGTGATCCCATGGAGCTTAGCAGCCTTGTCCAGGGCAGCTTGTCTCCAGGAAAGGACAAAGTCCAGGGAAGGCCTGCACCCATAAAGGCAGCAGGCCCTAAAGTCCCCAGCAGTCATCTCATTAAGATATTCCAATTAGATGGAGAGTCTCACAGAGAAGGAGGTGGAACATGAAAATTGGTTTTCCTGCCCTCAAGCTTCTGCGGTCCTCATCCCTAAAGAGAGAAGTGGGAGACTGAGCCTCAGGGTGCAGCTTATGGGGAGCTCCCTGCTATCTGCAGTTCTGACCTCCCCACATCTCCCTACTCTGCCCAGGGATAGTGTCTCTTCCACCAAGTGAAAGATGGTTGGAGGGATCGCCTGAGATGGGAGATACGTGCTGAAAGCAAACCAAGGACCAAGCATGATGGCCTCTTAATATCTGTATTGCAGATTATAATGCCCCAAATTAGAGAGAGAGTAAGAAGTATTGTACCTGCCACAGAGGGGGGGTGGGGGTGGCGGGAGGGATACTGGGAACAATGGTGGTAGAAAATGTGCACTAGTGGAGGGAGGGGTGCTCGAGCATTGCATGACTGAAACGTTATCACAAAAGTTTGTAACTGTATCTCACAGTACTTCAATAAAATTTATTTAAAATATATAAATTAAAAGATTTAAAGGTTTTTTTTTAAAAAAAAAGGATAAAGTCTCTTCAGAAACCTGACTAGAAATGGCTGCACCATGGCATCTAAGTTTGTTTGCTTGTTTTGGGGCCACACTAGCAGGGCTCAGAGGTTACTTTGGTTCTGCACTCAGGGATCACTCCTGGCAGGCTCAAGGGGATCCTACGAGATGCTGGGGATCAAACCTAGATCAGTCACATGCAAGACAAGTGCCTGTACTATTGCTCTGGCCCCTGTGGCACCTAAGTGTTATCTGGGCCTGGTTTCAATCCTCACACGCTCTAATTACTTCAAATGGTATTGACTGACTCAGGCACATTTGGGCCAGCCACCATGCGGGGTTTGCAAGTGGCACAAGGTATTGGGAGGTTGCCAAAATTGATGGCTGGGAGTCAAAACATAGGATGTGTGCATCAGGCTATCTTAGGGCACTGGCGCCTATGGAGGGTGCCACCAGGTGTTGGTAGGCAGTGCTGACTGGAAAACACAGGGCCAGTTCTGTTGGGCTAGTCTGGCCTCACATGCCATCTGGAGCTAACCTGTCATTTGCCCTTTGTCCCATTCCGTATCCCCCCTCTCTGATTCCTGATGCTGATGTGATGCAAAGCGGAGTATTGGCAGTGATGGGGTGGCAGCAGAAGGAGAGCTCTGAATGCTACTGGTCTGGGGTTCGGTGGCTCTGCCTAATCTCAAAGGATAGAGAAACTTGGGGGAATAAAGGAGAGAGGTCATGTTGTCAGAAAAGAAATCAAAGCTAGACAACCTTCCTATAGTGCTAGAGAGGATGTTACTTCTGCAAAAAAACAACTTTGCAGAATCTGATATTCTTGTCTTGAGACAGGCAGCCATATTTATGGTTCTTATCTGGCAGATAAATGCCTAGTATTTTTGTGCGGATAGACCCCAATTTTGGCACAAAGGGTGTCCACTATAAAGTTACGATGTAGCTTGGAAAACAGTAAATTGGGAGAGAGAAAAAAAGCAGGGGCCACAGCTCCAAGCAGGCCTTACCTGACCAGATTTTGCTGTTGGAATATAACTCAGGTTGCAGAAGAGAGAAATGGAGACCAAGGAGAACCTCCTTCTGTTCCAGGCTTGTGGCTTCTCATCAGGCCTTCCAGGGGATCTTCATAAATGCCTGGAGAGTACCCTTGAGTACGTGTCAGTTGTCCTCCTGGGAACATACACTGTGCTGTGAGAAACTCAGAAAGGAAGATGCAGAGAAAACAACTAAGGGACCAGGATGAACCGTGACAGTGGGGGAACAGTAACTCAGAGGCCAGAGTGGGCAGCATAGTCACTACTTGGTCACCTTGTGCTAGTGACTAACTGTCCCAGATAAAGCTTAGGGAGAGGGTATAAGAATCTCCCAAAGAGTAGCTTTGGGCAAAATTGTCTGTTCTCCATTCACACCTTTATCACTACTGTCAGACAGTCAAGTCAATCAATCAAAGGCAATGGCTAGCATGTAGAGCTTGTCCCTAGATGAGATGCTTGCTGCGCCATTCATTGGAGAGCTGGAGGGACAGAGAGAGACAGAGACTGAATTTGGCCAATACCTTGACTGAGACATCAAATTCTTGCCTGGCTATAGTGCACTCAAGTTCTTGTTCTTGCACAGTTAAAATAAAAATCAGAGAACAGGACATGTCAATTTAGTAGAGACTGAGAAAAGGAACGAAACGGTTTAGAAGCTGGAGGATTCATGTCTTTAAGGAAGAAGTCCAAGAAACATGGAAAACCTTCCCTTTGTATATTCTCTTTACTAGAGTGAGGAGTGAGCTCTCGACATTGGGACTAATACAGAAAGGGGATAAAGCATGGCAGAACAGGGCTGAGGCAGGGTGAGAAGAGCAGGTTGGATTGGGCTTATTGCAGGGCAGAGAGGGAGATCTGGGGACAGAGGAGGATGTTTAAAGGGTTTATCCTTTGTATATTCTGGGTACAGGTCCTAGACCCTTCTTTGGCCATTCTCAGAAACTCTTCCTCTGGTATCATTCCTTCTAATCTCAACCTGTCTCTTGTCCCTGAATCTGTATCACTTAGACCCTAGAGAGCAATCATACCAGAGAATCTGACTAATTACAGCAGTCCTACAAGCACCCATAGGCCCTGGAACTCGCCTTCTCCACAAAGTTCCATTGACCACAAGAAGAAATAGTCACGAAATCAGTATAGAATATACAGGCACCTGCTGTGACTTGTACGAAGTCCAAGTTTCGCCTTTTGGAGAAAACGAAGCAGGAAACTCAACTAACTGAAAGTTAATCATCTGGACTCTGGTTATCTGGAAAACACACGTCAAGCCTAAAAGCAAGTTAGAATAGAAAAATACAAAGAGTTCTTGCTCTGTTGATCATGGGGACATATGCAGGCATCATCTCATGCCCCCAGGAATGCTAGAATAGTTGACCTCCTTGTAACATGAAACTGAGTTCCATAAAGGTGGGTTTGCCCCTGCTTTCAAATTTTCCTCTTTCAGTTTGCTGAAGATTTAAGATTAGAATTTGAATCTTCGAACTCATGGGACCCCATTTTGTTGGCGTTCATACATTGTCATTTATCTGAAAGAGAGGCTTCCCTGAGACAGTCAAGTTTGGCCATCACTGTGTTCAAAGCAGGCCTTCCCAGGATGTGTCACTTCAGTGGATAATTAAGAATTGAGGTCAATCAGGGCCTAGAGGCTCATGAGAGAAGACTGTTAGTCTCACTACCAAGAGAATTAAAAATTGTGGGTATTCAAATTGGGGCTTTAACCAGAAATAACCTTTTATCAAGAAGCCTATCTATATGGCAAGGCAAACACAATGACGGGGCATCAAGCATCTGGTCTTCATCAGATGAGTCATTATTTCCTCATCATGTGAGTCCTTCTCCTCTCCTTGAAGCCTCAGGCCACCACCCATTCCTTAGCTCAAGATATATATACCCCCAAAGAGCCTCACTGTTTTTTAGAATCTACATCGATGTGGATGTTTCATATGTATACAATTAAATTTGATTTTTTCCCCTTCTAATCTGTCTGATGTTAATTTTGGTTGCTCAATCAACCCAAGAAGAATCCAGAGGGGCAAGGGGAAATTTCCTCTTCTCACTGATATGCCCATTCAACATTAATATCTGATATCCACTAAAAAGTATTGCTTCTAATACCTTTCAAGGGACTGGCTTGCCCTTGCTGGTATTTGCTCCAGCAAACTGGAATAAACCACTTTGCAATTGTGCTGAGAATTTTCAATTACACTACTACTTTGGAATACTCTTTCCTTCTTTCCATCTCTTCTTACTTCCCCCATTCCCATTCAACCTTCTACTTTAAAAGTTTTAAAATTCTAATTCTCTTGTATATAATTTTATTGCAATAAAAAATTGATTTTTTTTCTAGATGAGTCCTTTAAATTTTTAAAGCAGGTTGTATAAATGACTGACACTGATAAATGGTTAAAAAATAAGTAATATTATAGGGTATATAGTAGCTTTATATACATAGTTTATACTAAAATCTACATTTGTGTTTAAGGACAGTATTTCACATTTGTACCTTTTATTATCTTCTTTAAATTATATTTGGGGGGCTATAGCCAGTGATAGAATTTCATACATAACACAATCCCTTATCCAAGAATGTCCACTTGTCCACTTCCCTCCATCATTGCCCAAGTGTCTACTCACCTTAATATCACCTCCATTCCCTTGAGGTAGCTTCCAAGGCCAGTTCTCAGTGTCTGTTGCCTTTTGGTATTTGTTATTCCCCTACTGTATTTCTTTATATCACACATATCATATTACTTTTTAAAGAATGTTTAAAATTCAAGAGATATTTCACCAATGAAAACTGGAGCTATCTTTGACTCAGCAATTTCTTTTCTTAACATCTACCCCAGGACACAAAAACATTCACTGTCACTGTTATCCCATTGCTCATCGATTTGCTCGAGTGGGTACCAGTAACATCTCCATCCTAAGACTTGTCGTTACTGTCTTTAGCATGTCGAATACGCCACAGGTAGCTTGCTAGGCTCTGCCGTGCGGGCAAGATACTCTCAGTAGCTTGCCAGGCTCTCTGAGAGGGGCAGAGGAATCGAACCCAGGTCAGCTGCATGCAAGGCAAATGCCCTACTGCTGTACTATTGCTCCAGTTCTTTCTTAAAAATAGAAACAATAAAGAAGTCAACTCAGAAACTAGCAGATAAACCAGAGAAAGCACTTGCCTTACACATGGTGAAGCCCAGTTCAATCCCAAGCACCCCATATGGTTCCCTGAGTCCTGAGTGATCCCTGAGCACTTCTAGGTGTGGACATTAAAAGGAAAGAAAAAGAAAGAAGGAAGGCAGGAAGGCAGGAAGGAAGGAAGGAAGGAAGGAAGGAAGGAAGGAAGGAAGGAAGGAAGGAAGGAAGGAAGGAAGGAAGGAAGGAAGGAAGAAAGGAAGGAAGGAAGGAAGGAAGGAAGGAAGGAAGGAAGGAAGGAAGGAAGGAAGGAAGGAAGGAAGGAAGGAAGGAAGGAAGGAAGGAAGAAGGGAGACTTATTAAAAATATTAATTAAAAAATATGTAGATACTTGGTATTCACCAAAACACTGTGGTAAAATATCAGGATATTGAAAGAATCAAAACGTCCAATGACAGATGAATGGATAAGGAAAATGTGGAGTATATATGCACAACATACTATGCAACTGTAACAAAAGATAAAATATTCACCGCAACTTGAATCAGACTGGAGGGTATCACATTAGGTGAAATAAGTTAGAGGGAGAATAAAAATCAGATGTTCTCAATCATCTGTAAAGTTTAGAGAAAACAAGGGAACAGATTGTACCAACTTGGATTACCAAGCAGTGGCAGGGAGTTTTGGAGGTACATTGAAGAGGTGGACTAGAAGTAACATAAGGATAGTGGTGGAGGATTTTTGACACAGCAGTTGTGATGAGGTGCAATAACTATGCACATCCAAACTGCAAATGTTAGCATCATTATTATAATCATGTTATCTAAAATAAAACAATAAAAATATATGCACATTTTATTTTCTACAAAACAAAGCTCTCGGAAGAGAGCAATGCAGAATCTCACATGGAAGAGCCTGGCAAGCTTCCCATGGCGTATTCAATATGCCAAAAACAGTAACAATAATGGGCCTCATTCCCCTGACCCTGAACGCAACAGGAATGGAGACATTACTATGCCCGCTCGAGCAAATCGATGAGCAACAGAAAGACAATGATACAGTGATATATTTTCTTAAGCTAGAGCTATCAGCAAAGGATAAATCTAATATAGAGCATCTGAGCGGATACACCTGGCAGTGCTCAGGGACTACTCCCAGAACAATGCTAGGCAATTGCTATAATGTTTTTGTGCCAAGAACTGAACCTTGGGTTCTTGCATCCAAAACATGCATTTCTCCAAACATTACTTTTTTATTAATCTTTTTATATAACATAGAACATATTCAGCCTCTCAATTAATTGTCTACTTTCAGCTATGGCAAAAGGAAAACATCACCAAGAACTAAACACCACAAGATGCTGATATCCCACAAGTCTTCTCCAGTATCACTTTGTTGTAAAGATATTTAATCATTTCCCTAAATGATTAGTGAATTCAAGCTGCTTCTCTAGAGTGCCAAGGATCCTCTGATTAGAGTCAGATAGTCAAAAACAATTATAACCTGGGCATACAGCTGGTTTCCAGAGCATGGTCTTGGAAGAATGGAATGTTACCTGTGAAATAACTCTATTTCTAGGTAGGGTCAGAATTAGACTTGGAGTTCTCAGATGCCCTGCCAGTGCCCATGAATTACTTGTTGATTTGAGGAATCTCCCATATCCTCATCTGAGAATTGTGTCCAGGAACCCTACAACCTTTTTTTTACTCGGCCTTTCCTGGTAACCTTCCCCAAATGGCCTTCCCTTCCCCCCACATCCTTTGTCATTAGCTGACGATGTTATATAAGGGAGTAGCTCGGGCCATTTCAGAGATTGACTTAGTTTTTCTGAGTCTTTCCCATTTATGCAGAAGGTAAACATGTTATTAAACTTGCGTTTGTTTTTCTCCTATTAATCTATCTTATATGATTACAGGAAGTGCCTCAGCTAAGAAACCAGAAGGATAAAGGAAACATTATTCTCCCCTCCCCACATCAACAAGGTAGTTGCTAAATTGTTGAACTGTGATGAACTCCTGCGTCATTCTTTCCACGAAACCACAAAAGCCCTTCTTCAGACATGTCATGACCCCTATTTATGAAACATTTGACTACTTTCTGGGGTCTGGGGGAGTTAGTTTTGGTTTTAGATTCTCTCACTGCCTTTCTGGGAGTCCCTCAGCCTGTTCCCCACAGTTTCCAGGCAAACCCTTTCATAGTTGACCAGCTAATTCCCACAAAGTCCCTCTCAGCCCCATCTCATACATAACCTTATTCATGTCTTTCCTGAGTCTTTCGCATTCTTCCAAATCCTTCAAGGTAAAGTTCCATCTCCAAGAAGTTATTCAAAAAACTCATTCAGAAAAAAAAAGAAAAGAAAAACTTATTCAGGGGGCTGGAGTGTTAGTACAGTAGTAGACCATTTGCCTTGCACATAGTTGACCTGGGTTTTATCCTTGACATTCCATATGGTTCCCTGACCTTGCCAAGAGTAATCCTGAGTGCTGGACCAGGAGCAAACCCTGAGCATTGCCAGATGTGCCTGCCACCAAAACAAAAAAGTTCATCCACACTCATTAGAGCGTCTCTCCTTTGAGCACCTTCAGTTTGTATGATAATTTTTATACTGTCTTGTATTGTTTTTCTGTCATTTTATGCATGTTGATGGATTCTGCATAATTAAACCATAGAAATATCCTTAGATTTATCTTGCACCCCCAGATCATTAATAATAACCAGAAATGGCATGGCAACTGCTTGTTGATTGAAACAGTCGTTACATCTACCTTGATCAGTCTACAAAGGGCCCTGTCTGAATGCTCTTGAAGTCTATTTATAACCCATTCCAAAAACAGTAGGCATTTTCACATCTGAGAGCTCTGAAAGAGTACATAACTAATAACCCTACAAACTACTGGTAGGTCCTAAAAATCTGTTTGAAAAACCCACATTGACCAGCGGTTACAGGAACTGCCAACTCTGTTGATAGTCTTTGCCTAAAGTTGAACAAATATAAATATATGCTCATTGACTATAGAGAATTTGACCTGGAGGAGAAAAACTAAAGATCGACCTTTTCGATATCTGACAAAAGAATTAGTGCTTATCCCACATTTTCCAGGATAAGTGGTATGCTACCTTCCTTTCTTCTCTTTTCTTTTCCGTTTTTTTAACTTGTAGAGCATTGAGAGAAGAAAACTCTCTCTTGTGGACAAGAAAGTAAAACCAAAGACCATTCTTGGAAAAGTTTTGTGTTTATCCTCAGGAAGACTGAGGTATCCCAAGACAACAAAAAAGAGTGAAGGATTAGCAAACTGATGCTGATGACTCAAAATGCCACTTAGGAATGGTAGCACTTCCTCTTAAGTCAGTGAACCATAACATGAAAGCTAGCTGGGGCCACTAGAGGTAAATACAGTCCAGCCACAGGCTTCTCGAGAAATGGAGAGAGCCACAACCTCAGTCCTTGCATGAACTGCTGCTTCCTAGGAATCTGAGAGGCCTATTAAATTGCAGACCTTGTGGGCAACACAAGGGGTGCTGACTCAACAGATATGAAAGAGGGTCCAGAAACACCTGCATTTTAATAAGACCTCCAGAAGGTCACCCTTTCTAAAATGCATTAAGAGAAGAAAGAAAAAGGTATGGCAGTTTAGTGTTGCAGCAAATTCTGTTCTTAGATCAAAAGTCTCTACATAGAGAATTTAAGAATCACAAGTAACCTGCAGAGGTTTGAATAAGCTGACTCACGGCTACACCTATATGCAGAGAAGGTCTTCAGGGTGAATGCACCCGCACAATCAGAGAGTACCCACAGCTTTTGTTCTGACTGACTGGGGAATTTACTGGGTCAGTTATTAAAAAAGCATGCATGTCAACCTTGCAGGAATACAGTAAAAGCCATGGAATCTCAACTTTGTAATCTTAAAATATCAAAAGCCTATGTTTCACTATCTATATAAGTGACAGATATTGCACATATACAGAGCAGAGGAGAGTATACAAATGAAACTGTTTGGAAGCTACTTGAGTGTTCAAAGAAGTTTCTGTTTCTTTGTATCTTTGCTTCAATTGAAGCACTTGGCCATTTATGAAAAGTAAAAAGAGAGCACCATATGTGGCCGTGTTTCAAAAAGAAGGAGTAAATCATTTGGCATATTGGCTGCGTCCAGCCAATGTCCATGATTGAAGTGAATCCAGCCCCTGTGTCCGCGCGCTCCCGCTCTTTTAAGGAATCCAACTGGCTCTCTGACTTAGCCCACAACCTGCGCCCTCCTCAGGGTGCTGGAGCGGTCCTGGGGCCTGTCTTCCTCCTCACACTTTTTACTAATGTCCTCTCCCTGCTCTTCTGCCCCTACTTTGATCTGACCCTCCCTTAATCATCAGGGGTCTGGTTATCCAAACATCACTGGGCTTTGGGGAAATTATACTACAGAAGCCAAATAGATAAATAAACTCTGATCTTAGACCTCAACTAGATCAAGCTTACTAGTCCTATGGGGATGTTTATCTTGCAGAAGTGCAACTTCAGATCTGGGCTCATTATTTGGGGAGGCTGCCAAGTCAGTTCGCGGTAAGGCTACAGGGAAAAGGGCGAGCGGGGACGATGCTGAATCAGTTTCCAGGTTGAAATGACCAAGGACCAAGTGTGTCTCTTACTTGCCTGGGTTCTGATCCAACTGAGACAAAAGCCTATCTTTTATGTGACACTAAACTATCATGTCTCTTACTAATATTATTGATAAATATGGTAGTAGAATAGATGCAGTTGTGTAATAAATGGATCTCAATATTTCCCAGGTTGGACTAGTCAGTCACACAAAGACTATGTACCACTTGAATTTTTGCACAGAAAACTTCCCATCTCAAGAAACACCTCAGTTCTGAGCTAAAGGATGATCCGATGGGTCACCACAGTGCCAGCAGTACATGGGAAGAGCAGACAGCATTTCCTACGGACAAGTAACTCTCAGGAGGAGGGAGAAGGAACAGCCCAATTTCTCCTTTCAAATCTACTCAAGTCACTAGAGGACGAGAAATTGGTCAACTCCCAGCTCATGAAGGAAATACCTGCAGTGGGAAAGGATCACTTTTCAAAATCAAATACAACTACACTCTGCAAAACAATAAGCACTGTAGCACTGTCATCCTGCTGTTCATCGATTTGCTCAAGCGGGCGCCAGTCACATCTCCATTGTGAGACTTGTTACTGTTTTTGGCATATCGAATATGCCACAGGGAGCTTGCCAGGCTCTGCCATGTGGGCAGGATACTCTCAGTAGCTTGCCGGGCACTCTGAGAGGGATGGAGGAATCAAACCCTGGTTGGCCGCATGCAAGGCAAACACCCTACCCACTGTGCTATCGCTCCAGTCCAAAGCAATAAGAACTTATTAAAAATCAAAACTATCTGCAGAGACTTTGTTCCATCACCCTCCTCTGATCATATGGGCTTTCAGGGGCTAATTAACTGGGAAAGGGCAGATTGGGACAACAGGTGCAAAGTATATACCAGGATACATGAGACAACCCTGACATAACAAGGGAAAGGAATCCATGTGGGTGGCTGTATAGCTTTTCCTTTTCATGAAATTGGTGAACTACAGTGCTAAATTCACTGACAGAGCAATGCCAGACACACTCAACAGAGAAGCTGGCTAATCCTATACCTAGCAAAGAGGACTATGGCTCCACTCCACGATCACTTAAAGCAGAATGATCCCAGAGCTGGAGTGATAGCACAGCGGGTAGGGTGTTTGCCTTGCATGCGGCTGACCTGGGGTCGATTCCCAGCAACCCATATGGTCCCCTGAGCACCGCCAGGGGTAATTCCTGAGTGCAGATCCAGGAGTGACCCCTGTGCATCGCTGGATGTGACCCAAGAAGCAAAAAAAAAAAAAAAAACAGCAGAATGATCCTATTAGGATTCAGTGGGCATGTGGGATCATTCTTACTATTGGTTTATCTTGTATGGAGTGATCCCCTAAATAAACAACCAGTGGTCCACCGTGTAGCCTAAGTGGCTTTTGCTCAGCCCTGTCCTTCTACCACAGGAACTCCCCGTAAGCATGAATACAGCACCCACACACGTTTCCTTTTGCCATTTTGGCAGACATGCCTATTCTGAACTCCCGTGTTCCAAAGGTGCACCCAGCACGTGCCAAACACTCTGCTTTCACCCATGATGGCTTCCAAGGGGAAGGCTTTGCTGGAGAAGGTCCCCAACCTTGAGCTCCAATATCAGCAGCCCACACACCAGTTCTGCTCTCCTGGAGTTTACTGGCAAGGCCTAGCACTGTGACCAGTGCTGACCTGGCCATCAGTTCCTGGGAATCACATTTGCAAGCCAAGCCCACCTAATTCCTTGTTGTAGGATTTATCAGTACATCTCAACTTTGGGAGCCCCAAAGAGGCACTCACAGATCTAAGCTACAATTTTGAAGTCCTCAGCATTGGAGCCAGAACTGGAGAATCCTGAGCACCCCATAAAGCTCAAGGAAAGCTGTGGCCCAAATCTTGTCTCCCATGAGCCAGAAATCTTAAAAGTGACCATAGGGCCCAGCACCAAGATCCCCCTATGGCCAGGAGGATTGGTGGTTGGTGATGTACACCGTTGTACAGGGGTTGGAACATTGTATGACTTAAACCCAATCATAAACAACCTTGTAACTATGTATCTCATGGTGATTCAATTAAAAATATTTTTAAGAAAAAAATAAAATGTACTAGCACACACAAAAAAGAATCCCCCTATGTATGAAAACAAGGTCACCCCAATTTTGCATCACACCCCAAGGGTCTCTCCCTGCCAAAGGCACCAGAGTGTCTTCAGGCCTATGTCCAAGCCCAAGCCAGTCTTGGCTCCCAAGACCCCTGCCTTTTGTGTGGGCTAGCCATGGCACGAGGTGCCAACGGGCACAACCTCCTCTGGTTGTGACCAGACATGACTGGGATACATCCCCTTCCTCCAGCTCAGACTCAGCCATGGTGGGGTCTAAGCCACAAAGGTTTGTCTGAGCAGAGAGCTCCCTCCAGGAGACACTAGACTATGTGATTCTGAAGCCAATTTGTACCCCCAAAATATATGTTTCGTTTCTATTCCCTATGAGATTCTATCCCCCCAAAACTAGGTGGTCACTAGTCATGGTCTGATCTTAGTGACCGAGTCCTCAGTGCAGGATTCTCAGTCCTGGAGGGGACAAGATGCACCCCCTGGTACCTGCTCTGGTTCCCCAAGCCCCCAGAACTCTCCCCATTCCTTCTAATAGGATGTGATAAATAATAATAAAAAATAGAATAAACTTGCTCCTTTGTACATTAAAAAAATAAACTATGGACTAGTTTGAAAATGAAATGTAATTGTGTGAGTTTTATATCATTCAAGCCAAGCTTTAGAACTATCGCTAAGTAGTAATTGTGTTGTTTAATGAAAGCCAATATGATATTATGCTGTTCATATTTGGTAAGGATGTGTGATGGGTTCGTGACATTGACTTGACATTTTGTTTGCAAGTCAAACAAAAGCACAGTGTCATTTCCTGTCCAAGCCTCTAGTTTTCAATTCTAAATTAGAACTCTATCTTCTCTACTGACTTAACCAGAATTACTCCAAGTTGTAACAACTTCGGGTGGAGACAGCAATGAGATGGGTGCAGGTTCCCTAGCACCTGCACTGGACACGAGTGAGTGGGAAAGAAGTGGGAAAGAAGTACCTGTAGTTTTACTTGATTACAAGTTGGAAGCGCTTATTATCACATCACAGTCAAGCCTATCCTCAAAGAAACTGTGATATAAGAATAACCTAAATTATACACAGAAAATAGAATGAAAAGAAATGTAGATAGTGATTGACTCTCTGTGGAATATTTTTTTTTCTTTTTGGGTCACACCCGGCGATGCACAGGGGTTAATCCTGGCTTATGTACTCAGGAATCGCTCCTGGTGGTGCTCTGGGGATCATATAGGATGCTGGGAATCGAACCCGGATCGGCTACACGCAAGGCAAACACCCTACCCACTGTGCTATCACTCCAGCCCCATCTCTGTGGAATATTTTAAGGCACTTAATTTCTCTTCTTTTTGTTTTGAGGCTACACTCAGCAATACTCAGAGGTCATTCCTGGAGAGGATAGGGAGAACCTCTGAAGAGGCAAGGATTGAACCCAGGTCAGCTTCATGCAAGGCTAGTCCCATACTCACTGTACTATGTCTCTAGCCCTGAAGATTTTTAATGTTTACCCCCTTTATGCTTTATTGTATATAAAGTTTATTTTTATCATCTTTATAATTTTTAGTTTATTTAAATTTTTATACAAAAAAGATGCTTTTAAATATATAGTACAATATATATTTTATACTGTAAAAATTTATATTAAAAGTAATATTTTATATTTATATAAAAAGTGATATTAAAAGTATATCATTTTTATGTAAAAATCATGTGTCATAAGAATCTCAACTTTAAAATATTCCTGAATCTTAACTTTAAAATATTCTTATTTAAATTCAGTTCAAAATTCCACTCTGTGTGGCACATTTGAGGAAGCACCATCTAAAAAGCTTCCTGACTAAAGATTTTGTCTATAGAACTGAGTTAATAGGAATAGTTGTGAGGGGCCCTTGGGACACTGGTACAGGTAAGCTTTCTGGTGGTGGCTGTGAGGGCAATAATGTATGCACAAAAAGTACAATTAACAGTATTGGAAATCCCATACCTCAAGATAGATGTGTTTTTTTAAAAAAGCTTCCTGAGATATATCTAAAGCACTGAGAGATAGCTAAAAATGATTGTTATGTAAGGCTAAAAATATTTAACAAGAATGGTGTTCAAGATATTTCCATCAACTCCCAATCTGAAAAGGAAATCAAAAATATTTTTCTTTCTCATTTTAAAAGTCTCCAGTAAGTTTTTATATCAAAAGAATAAAATGGCATGAAATACATGATTCTCCTCAGTAGATCGGCTATCCACCATTCTCTTCTGTGATGTGATTGTGTATACAAAAAAGGAAGAGGAGAGAGTCACCATGAAAAGCAAAACAATTATTGAACAATTACTCTAGAAGCAGACTGTTCCAAAAGGTGATGACCAGAATCATCACCAGGATCCACAACTTCACACAGCTAGTAAGAGGAAAATTGCAGGGAACAGTCTATGCTGGTTATACAACTAGAGAGGTTTGTAATTCCCTTTGGCAATATTTTTATTCAAATATAACTGTTATATACATTGTATCATTTTATATGTACAATATATTAACTTGATAAATCTTCTATTTCAAAAGGATTACCCAAAGTTTAGTTCATGTCTATCAACAAATATGGTTCAAAATTTTGTCTGTGCATGTGTTCAAGAACTTTTAAGATATCTTAAATATTTTTTTTGCAGGGCTAGAAAAATAGTACAGTGAGTAGGGCATTATTACCTTTGTGGCTGACCCAGGTTCTATCCCCTGCATCCCATATGGTCCCCAAAGCACTGTCAAAAGTAATTCCTGAGTGTAGAGCTGGGAGTAACCCCTGAGCATTGCTGAGTGTGGCCCATAGACAAAACAATCTTCTTTGCAGCCTTCAAACATGCAGTATACATCCCATCCCCCCCACCCCACCCCACCTCTGTGGCAGGGCATTCCCTTTTGTTCTCTCTCTCCTTTTGGGTGTTGTGGTTTGCAACAGAGGCACTGTGTGGCCATCGTGTTTGGTCCATATTCTGTTTTCAGTGCTCATCTCCCAACCCATGCGGGTCCTCAAACCACACTTTACCTGGTATCCCTTCTCTATGCGAGCTGCCCCTTACTCCAGCGTGTGGGGCCAGCTTCCAAGCCTTGGAGCCAACCTCCTGGTGCTTATCTCTACTATTCTTGGGTTTTAGTTTCCTATTCTGTTATTTTATATTCCACAGATGAGTGCAATTCTTCTATGACTGTCTCTCTCTTTCTGACTCATTTCACTTAGCATGATACTTTCCATGTTGATCCACTTGTATGCAAAGTTCATGACTTCATCTTTTCTGACAGCTGCATAGTATTCCATTGTGTAGATGTACCGAAGTTTCTTTAGCCAGTCATCTGTTCTCAGGCACTCGGGTTTTTTCCAGGTTCTGGCTATCATAAACAGTGCTGCGATGAACAAAAAGGTGCAGATGTTCATTTTGACTATATCCTTTTGCCTCTCCGGGATATATTCCCAAAAGTGGTACTCCTGGGTCAAATGGGAGCTCAATTTCTAATTTTTTGAGGAGTGACCATATTGTTTTCCAGAAGGGTTGAACCAGTCGGCATTCCCACCAGCAGTGTAGGAGGGTCCCTTTCTCCCCACATCCGCACCAACAGCTGTTGCTTCTGTTCTTTTGGACATTTTTACAAGTGGTTGTCCAGTTATGCCAGCACCATTTGTTGAAGAGGCTTTCTTTGCTCCACTTCACATTTCTTGCTCCCTTATCAAAGATTAGATGTTCATACAATTGGGGTTGTGTGTAGGGATATTCCACCCTGTTCCATTGGTCTGCGGATCTGCCTTTGGACCAGTACCATGCTGTTTTCATTATTACCGCTTTATAGTAGAGTTTGAGGTTGGGGACGGTGATTCCTCCCATTGTCCTTTTCCTAAGAATTTCTTTAGCTATTCATGGGCAAAACTTGTTCATCTTTTACCTGAAGAACAATTCCTTTTACAGAGACTTGGACTCTGAAATTCATGCTTTATGGCTATCTAGACACAAAACTAACTTTAGCAAGTTAGTAAACCACTGAATCTCAATTTTAACTACAAAATTAATTGTCCCTGCCGACACATAAAATGCTCAGCATAGACCCTGAAACATAGTAAATGTTTAATATAAGTTATCTGCTGTTACTATTCTTTTTAAAATCATAATGCCAAAATATAGTTCTCAGTAAAATATCAGTTACAAACGTAACCACTGCTATGTTGTATACATTTGGCATCTTCAAGTTTATTTTTTAAGAGGAAAATGTAAGTTTGCCATTCTCTCATGTACTTCTACCACTATGTTTTCTGTTGGAAATCTGCAACTATGGGGCAAGAGAGAGGAAAGATAGTACAGTGGGTAAGGTCTTGCACGCTTACAGGTAGCAGACCCAGGCTTGATCCCAGCATCCCATCTCACCCCCTCGGACACCAGGAGTGATTCCTGAGTGCAGCACCAGGAGTAACCCCTGAGAACCATCAGGTGCTCCCCCCTCAAAAAAAAATTCTGTTACTATGACTGAGGTAGAAGAATTTAAAGTTGTAGTTTCACTTCTTTCTGTCTTTTGTTTGCATATTGAAAAACATTACAAATCTTTAAAGGTTAAAAATATAATCCAGGGGTCAGAGCAATAGAACAGTGGGTAGGGAATTTGCTGACCTGGATTCTACTATCAGCATCACATTTGGTTCCCAGAGCCCACCAAGGAGTGACTCCTGAGCACAGAGTTAGAAGTTCTGACTACCGATGGGTTTGGTCCAAAAAACTCACTCTCTCATTCTCTCTCATACATATATGTGTATATATTATACATTTTGTATATAATATATAGTATATTATATATTTTATGTATCAAGATAAAAACAAGCTTCCAACGTGCTTTAGTGGTTTGGGAAGCAATTTCTTTGCTTGCATGCCTCAAGCATTCTGTTTTCAGTCTTTTTCATATTGTTTTTCCAAAGTCTTCATGAAGGATAAATGTGCTAACTAGTGTGTCAGAGTCTCTCTAAATGCCAAAACTTCCCAATTATTCAAGCATAAATAATTTGAACTGACAAGAAAAATTACACCAGTACAATTTATTTCAATAGATTTTTATTGCATGAATATTTGGTCTACCTATGAACATAGGGAAGATTTCTGAATTGCTGGTCCTTCTATACGCACCTTCCTTTTACAGGTTTACACAGCCCCTTTAGAGAAGTGATTTAAGCAGCACAGAAAATGTCCTGGAAGCTGAAATTACTAATGTTCATAAAACAGGGTGAGGGGAACTCTGTGCTAAGCATTGAACCAGGCTTGGCCAGGGTGGACAAGCACCTTAACCCCCACACTATCTCTCTGGCTTAGGTCATCATCACTGTCATCCTATCGCTCATCGATTTGCTAGAGTGGGCACCAGTAACGTCTCCATTGTGAGTTTTGTTGTTACTGTTTTTGGCATATCGAATATGCCATGGGTAGCTTGCTAGGCTCTGTCGAGCGGGCAAGATACTCTCGGGATGGAGAGGGACGGAGGAATTGAACCCGGGTCGGCCACATGAAAGGCAAATGTTCTACCCGCTGTGCTATTGCACAGCCCCTCTGGCTTAGGTATCATTTTTAATATTAGGGAAACTTCATGGGTCCCTAAGCATCTTAAAGCCCAGGCTAAATGCACTTCACTTATCTAAGTCTGTTATTTTATAAGAAATTCTACCTGAGGGGTCAGATAGGAAGGTAAGGCACTGTCTTGTATGCATTCAAGCCAGGTTCAATACCTGGTATCCCATATGGTTCCCCGAGTACCACCAGGAGTGATTTCTGAGCACAGTAACAGGAGCAACCCCTGAGCACCACTGGGAATGGCCGAAAGAAAAACAAAACAAGAAATTTTATCTGAAGTCGTGTAACTACTAAAAGATCCAGGATCCAAAAAAAAAAAAATGAACATCTTGGATTCCTCATGTGTTATTCTCTTTGCTGTGTCAAATACACACAGCAAAGACTGGATGTTCAAGCATCAAACTGATACATCCAAACTTCCAAACTTCAGAACTTTATCGGTTCCAATGGGTTGACCTAGGTCTTCCGGCACTTCTCAATCAATCTCCAAAGCATCCTCCCAACAGGAAAATAATCCAGACACCCAGTGAAGATTGCTTAGTAGGTAGGTCATGGAATTCTGAAGTATCCAACCTAAGTATATCTTACCTTCAATTGACCTTATTCTTGAGAGCACCAGTGGGAGTCATTAACTCTGCTTTGCTGCTATTAAATCTATTACAGCATGTTGGCCAGGGCACCCACCAATGTTCTGACAGCTCCGATGCCTTTGCCCCTGTTGTGGTTCTCCTCAAAGGACCAACAATCCAACACCCAGTCAAAGCTGCAGGAAGCAATTAGTCCAGTCCAAACAAACTTTATAACAGTTCATTAACTCGTCCATATCAGCCCAGAGTAATCTGGACTCACCCGAAGTGAGATAGGGAAACGGAAAAGGAATACTCCTATTTCAGCCACATTACTTGTCTCCTTTATATAAATTGAAAAAACTTCGCAGGAGTCTAAATCCTCAGCGTAAATACCACTTTTAAAAGAAGATGCAATTTTTCACAGGGGCTTCTTTTATTTTTAGGGGGAAGGGAACAAATGCTGTCTGGATTTGGCGGTGGGGGTGTTTGTTTTATGACTTTTTTATAGATGTGAAGGGGGAGAGGGGAGCAAAAAGGAAATAGGGAAAAGGCCTCTAAAGAGCCCAGAAACATAAACATGAACAGTTTGTGCCTTGAGATAAACAGGAATTAACTTGTACGATGCTTGTAAACAGTGACCCAGGCAAGGGTCAGTCTGTATCCATGATTTTGATTAAATGAGGTGTCGATTTTGGCCTTGCACTGCATATTGAAAAGAGATTCTTAATACAATGTGATCGCAGAAAAATAATAATCCAATTTTTAAATGGACAGAAGAACCAAATACATTTTTCCAAAGATATACCAGCAGAGAGTAGGCACGTGAAAAGATTTGCAATGTTACTAATGATCAGAAAAGGCAGAGCAGAGCCACAAAGAGATAATACTTCACACCTGTTAGAAAAGTTATTAAAAGAATAATCAATTTTCAAAAAAGGAAACACCGAGTGCTGGTGAGAATACAGAGAAATGGGAATCCTTGTGAACTATCAGGAAGAAAGAGACAAACCGGAGGTGCCATCGAGAGCGTGGTGCAGAGTCTTGGGACCTTTGACTAAGGCTTGCAGTTACTTTGTACATCAATACCATAAGCTCTATCACTATCATAACCATATTGCCTAAACTATAAATTTTTAAAAGAAAGAAAGTGAAAACAATACAAGAGTTCTTCAAAAATGTAAAATGGATCAACCATGTGATCCAGCAATCTTACTTCTGAGTATATACCCAAAGGAAATAAAAACAAGATAGCAGACAGATATCTGCAGTCTTTTGTTCTTTTCACCCATGATATTTTTGCGGTATCTACAAGGAGGAAACAACCTCATGTGTATAAGTGCATAAATATGAGCTATATATATATGGACAAAGCTGTGAGAGAATAAATATGAAATATATGTATAATGCAATATTATTTACTCATGAGAAAGATGGAAAACCTGACATTCACAACAAAATCAATTGAAACTTTGCCAAGTAAAATAAACCAAAAACAAATCCTGCATGGTATCACCTGTAGTGGAATCTTAGGGGTTTTTTGAAATGCTAGAGCCATAAAAACAGATGTATAAAACTGGTTACCATGGGATTAGGGCAGAGGAAAATGATAAGAATAAACTTATAGGCTCTCTGCTGAGATGCGAAAGGTTTTTCTCTCTCGGCTTTTTCCTTTCCAGAAGAAGGCGTGGCGACCACCATCTTATAAGGACCACTAAAGAGAGGTACAAGCTTGCAAAGATGCAATTTCTGGCAGAAATTTCCCTGGACTTAGTTACTAAAATACAAAAATCTAAAACCGCAAGACCTCATATCTCTTCATTCTCAGCAATGGAAAACAAATTATCAAATGCTTCCTTTTCAGCAGGTCTGATTTTGGAGGGGAAACTCCAAACAATAATAGTGAGTTTTTTGTGGAAATATTGAATGTAATCAAAGTAAAGTGAAAATTATCAGCTACACAGGTGGGGGGTGGGTGGCGAGGGGGAGATATACTGGGGTTCTTGGTGGTGGAATATATGCACTGGTGAAGGGATGGGTGTCCGATCGTTGTGTAACTGAGACTTAAGCCTGAATTCTTTGTAATTTTCCACATGGTGATTCAATTAAAAAAACAAACAAACAAAAAAGAGTAAACTGATAGAAACCAGAGCAATAGTACAGCAGGTAGGGTGCTTGCCTTGCATGCAGTCTACTGGGATTTGATGCTCAGCATTCCATATCCCTAATTTTTCCAGGATACCTGAGTGAAGAGCATACCCTCAGCACTGCCAGGCATTCCCTACCCCACAAAAAAAAATAATTAACTGGTAAAGGAGCAGAAATCTTAATCTATAAGACAAATAGGGTATTGGGCTGCAGTGATAGCACAGCAGGTAGGGCGTTTGCCTTACACACGACCAACCCGGGTTCAAATCCCAGCATCCCATATAGTCCCCTGAGCACCACCAGGAGTAATTCCTGAGTGCAAAGCCAGGAGTAACCCCTGTGCATTGTCGGGTGTGACCAAAAAAAAGCAAATTTTTTTAAAAAGACAAATAGGGTATCTATTTATAATTTAAAGATGGTGTCTACAGAAAATAACAGTATATTGTTCAATCAAAATTTGCTAATGTGTTAACTAGATAAGAGATCCTTTCACAAGATACACTTGTATTAAACCATTGTGTGCTTTAAATAGCTTCCATCCTTAAACATATTATCATTTTATTGTTCCTAATACAACAATAAAGCCAAAATAAAATAATTGGTAGGTAGTTTCCTAGATATCTATTTTAATCTACTAATACCTCTGAATCCATTATATTTCACTAAAGAAAATAAAATTTTAAAAAGTGATTCTTAAATTTTTCATCTTTTATAATCTTGAATCTAACCAGGCATATTCAAAGATAACAATAAAGCAAGATGCCCATGCTGCTTACATTAACAATGAAAGAAAAATGAGATATTTGTTCTTTTCCTTACCGAAGTCAACCACCTAAGTGATATATAAGCACTATCATTCCTTATTGTAAAGTTACAGAGGTAAGATTTAAATTTCACCTCAAATAAGCCCTTCGCTGAAGGGTGGGTTACTTTCTAATAATGAATCAAAAATAATAATTAGTTCACTCTCCATTTAATCACTTCTTGGGTCAGGGGAATGGTTGAAAGGGCTGGGGTATATGCCTTGCATTCACATGTTCCCTTAAGTACTGATGCTGAGTGTTCTCAAAAATAATAATAGCTCATTTCTTACTGTACTAAAATTGAACTGTAGATTACCTCCAAGAACTCTTGGGGGAAAAGGTTTTGCCATGGAAAAACAAGTTATATTACTTTAAAATCATCAAATAGATATGTTTTTTTTAATGCACAATAGCATTCATTTGAATTTTTAATCAAACTTTTCAGGAAAATGTCCATAGCTATAAACACAGAGTTAAATCGAAACTTTGACTATATGAGCCAATATAAAGCCACTGGGGCTCCATTCTGTGAACTAAGGTGTAGAAAAAAGGGGAGGCAATCTACAAGCAAGTCCAAACCAAAGGTGAATGCTAGGTGGCGCATCAGGTAGCAAAAGACATAAGCGGACTCTGCATTAGGGTTAACTTTTGGCTTCTGAGTCTGGTTTGACCTGTCTGGTTCTTTTGGTAGCTGCATGACCCTTTAAGAAAGACTTCTCATTCTTGCACTGTGATTGTGTTTGGCTTAAAAAAAATTATAAGACTTTAAGAAGACGTGGAAACAGCTCCTTTCCAATGCTACACAGCCAGGACTAGAGGGGCATCCATGTCTTACTCCTCTGTCACTACCTCTACTCTGGGCAAAGTCACCAGTAATTAGCAACATCTGCCTGGAAAAATTGTGTCCAAGATGTAGTAAAGTTAAATTCTCATGTAATCCTCCAAGCACTAATAACATGAGTTAAATTGGCTAGGAGTTCTCTCACACCTGGGTTATATAAAATACAACCATATAGATCATATATATATAATCACATAATTTAAAAGGTGCAAATAATAATAATAACCACTGTCTATTGGAGAAGAGGAAACTTTATTTTAATGATTCTGAGTTCTTCTCTGTCTGTAGCACTGTAGCACTGTCATCCCGTTGTTCATCGATTTGCTCGAGCAGGCACCAGTAATGTCTCCATTGTGAGACTTGTTACTGTTTTTGGCATATCGAATGTGCTCTCTGTCCAGTAAAATTAATTAACTTCAGCCTAATTAGCAGGAGAATTTAGCAGTATATACATGGAGAATCTACACTGATATGGATTTCAAAGACAGTAGGGCAACATGAGAGTGGGGCATGTATCTGAGCATCGCTGGTGTGACCCAAAAAGCAAAAAAACAAAAAGGAACTGGATTGGGGTATTCATAGTGGGAATGGAGATGGTGAACACATTAAAAAATCAGGAAATCAAAGTGTTAATTGTCAGTGATTCTTTAGAGTGTTGGGGGAGGTTCCATGGCATGCAAGTCCCCAGTTTACCTCAGGAAATGGTGAATTAAGTGTTAATGTTGAGTATATACTCTTGGAACTGTCACAGTGGAGTCAAAAGTAAGAGAAAACAAATAAGTCCCATCATCACTTAGCTTTACCCCTTAGCGCCTGATAATTCTTGTTTCAGATGTTCCCCCAATTTTGCATTTATTATCTTTTTCTCTTTGCTGGGGTGGTTAAAATGAAATCCTAGGTAGCACGTCTTTTCATAAAATTAAGATACTTATTTTAAAAGAGCTAGAGGGACTGGAGCAATAGCACAGCAGGTAGGGCGTTTGCCTTGCACGCGGCCAACCCGGGTTCGATTCCCAGCATCCCATGTGGTCCCCTGAGCACCGCCATGGTTAATTCCTGAGTGCAGAGCCAGGAGTAACCCCTGTGCATTGCCGGGTGTGACCCAAAAAGAATAAATAAATAAATAAATAAATAAAAGGGCTAGAGCAATAGCACAGCGAGTAGGGCGTTTGCCTTGCACGTGGCCAACCTGGGTTCAATTCCTCCATCCCTCTGGGAGAGGCTGGCAAGCTACTGAGAGTATCCCGCCCGCACGGCAGAGCCTGGCAAGCTACCCATGGCATATTCAATATGCCAAAAACAGTAATAACAAGTCTCACAATGGAAACACTACTGGTGCCCACTCGAGCAAATAGATGAACAACGGGACGACAGTGTTACAGTGCTGCTCCCCAAACATCCAGGAGGTGCCTGTTTCAAGGTGTATGTAAAGTGACATGTGTGGACAAACACTTCCCAGGAAATAGGCAGTCAGCCAAGGACAGGACTCAAGAAAATCCAAAACTTGAAAAGGTAGACAGAGAAAAAAGGATCTTCAAAAAAAGCACATGAATAAATTACTAGAATAAATTAGTACATGAATAAATTAAGGTATAGGCAGAGATTGGAGATTTCTGGGAGCCAAAAACATAACATTTTAAAAAGTGGGAGTCATCAAAAGGTCAAATTTATAAGAAAGAGAGAAAATTCAGAATATCCAAAAAAAATGCTTCAGATACAGACATTAAGAAGACACCATCAACCAGGCTACCAATGACATGAACAGAAAGTGAAGGGTCCTGGAGAATTTGGTAGTGAGGGGATGCAGTAATTGTACATCAATATCACGCACTGTAACACTATCGTAAACATCCTACCTAAATTCTAATAAAATTTTAAATAATAATGCATCATGAAAAGAGCAATCTCTAGCAGTCCAATGGAGAAGAGAAGTGTCTGATGGGAGCTTAGAGATCAAGGGGGCTTTGGGGAACTTCAGCATTTGGGGACTTGCAGGAATGAACTATTTTTATCACCTGAAAGGATTTGTTATGAAAGAGTAACGTTGGGAGATCAACCAAGCTGGGGAGGAGTAGAAGGGGTGGATCAACACAGAAGTACCTGAAACGAAAGAGGAGTTTCAAGCCCTGGCAAAGCAGTTGAACCTGAACACAAGCACAAATAAGTAGAAGTATATAGAAATAGCAAAAAAATAAATAAATCTGTAGATAAGTTAGAAACACTTATAGCAAGATCATGGCCAGATCAGCTTAGATGTGGTTTTGCTTCACATCTAAGTCAGCAAAATAACTGACTTCTATATCAAGGGAAATCATGCCTTTTGTCAGGTTTTTCTTTTTTTTTTAGTTTTATTTTAGTTCAATTTGGGGTCCACACCTGGCAGTGCTCAGGGCTTACTTCTTGCTCTGCACTCAGGAATTACTCCTGGCAAAGCTTGGGGGACCATATGGGGTGTCAGGGATCAAAACCAGGCTGACCATGCACAAGGCAGAGGCATTACCTGCTGTACTTTCATTTTGCTTTATTTTTTAAAATTTTTAAAATTTTTTATTAAAGCGCCATGACTTACAGAGCTATTTAGAGTTGAGTTTCAGGCATATTTCAATGTTCCAACACCAATCCCACCACCAGTGTAGGTTTCCCTCTGCCAATGTCCCCAGGTGCCCTCCCACCCTCTGGTCTGCCTCTTCCACAGGCACATTTTTAAGTTCAGTTGTTGCTGTTTGGATCTCATACTTACAGTGTTGTTGGCTCTGTGGTTTGGATAGATACATAGACCTCACCTCTGCTCCACCATTACACCCGAGGTGCCTGATCATTACCCCTGTTATGTCTGTTCATTTCTATAATCTAGCATCAAAGGTAATCTAATTATCCCCCCTTTGATGTCTTACATTCCCTCATGCTGTTTAGTCTCTAGGCCACAGATAAGTGAACTCATCTAGTATTTGTCCTTCTGAAGTTTTTCTTGATGCAGTTACAGTTCTTCCTGTTGAAATAAGAAGTTTTTTCTTGATGCCCTTGTGGATTTGCAGTGATAGTAAGCCACAGACCTCACATCTTCTCTAGCAGTTCTCAGAAAGCAAGCTAGGGATGAGGGAGTGGTAAGAGACCCTTAAAGAAATCTAGGAGAATCTTTCTAAATCCTACTCTTGGAAACCGAAGGGTAACAGAGACGCTCCATCTGGGGAAGTTCTGTAAAATAACTGACTTCTATATCAAGAAAGTACAAATCTAAGAGGCCCAACCTGAGTTTTGTCCTTAAGAAAGACTCCATGAATAAGTTGAGGTTAAGCATGCCAGTCAGAAATCATTAGCTTTGAGTAACCCATTTAGAGGCAACTTATGGTGAGAACAGCTTGGATTCCAACCATCTCAACATCCCTAGAGTCAGCCTCTTCTCTGGCATCTGTGGATTTCACTTATTTTTCCATTTGGGTTATTCCTGCAGTCTACATTCAGGAAATGCACTCAATTTTATGCCCACCTCCTCTGGAGGTGTTTCTTCAACAAAAGGAGATGTTTCTTTTTCTTTTCCTTTTTTTTTAACTTTTAGTTTTTGGCTTTTGGTCCACACCCAGCCATGCTTGGTGTTTACTCCTGACTCTGCTTCCAGGAATTACTCCTGGCTGTGTTCAGAAACCATAGGATATTCTGGGGATCTATCCCAGGTCAGCTACATGTAAAGCAGATGCCTTACCTACTGTTCTATTGCTCCAGCCCTAAAAGATGCTTCTTCATCAGAATTTTGTCTTGGGATTTTGTTTTGTTCTGTTTACTGGGTTTGGTTGGCAATTGGTTGGTTGGTCAATTTGGTTGGTTGGTTGGTTGGTTGGTTGATTTTGGGTCCACATGTAACAACTCAGGGCTTACTCCTGCCTCTGTGCTGAGGAATCATTCTTGCAAGGAATCGTATGCTGGGCCAGGAATCAAAACAAGGTGAGAAGCAAGCAAGGCAAATGCCTTAACTCCTTTACTGTTTCTGTGGCTCCATGCATCAGAGCTCTCTTTTTAAATTTTACTTGAAGTACTGCTATTTACAATTTGTTAATGAAAGGGGTTTCATGTATATGATGTTCCAACACCACACCCTCTACCAGAGTGTCTATTTTCCTTCATCAACGGCATCATAGTTTTTAAATCAGACCTTTATAACCAGTTAGTCCCATATTTCCCATTCCTCCTCACCTCAGCCTATTATGTGTGCACCTCTGCCTCACAGCTGACTTATATGCTACATGCCAGCCTTCTGATGCTGCCAGAACTCTTTAAAACCATACAAATCTCTAAAAGGTGTTCCTTCAGCTCAGATAGAGAGCCCAGAACTTAAAGTGATCCTCCACCAACTTGCCTTACTAATAGGAGACTCTTCCTGCACAGATTTCACTTCCTATATAGTCCTCCAAAATGTAGACCATAATCAAGCTAAGCTATTCTGCAGGTATTTTATTATCATTTTGGATAGTTGCTTTATTTTGGACTTTCCTACTCTTTTGCTCTACCACTGCTTTTTCTCATACTCTGTCCTGACCACCTAGTAACTCTCATTATTCCCATCAAACTCTGAAAACAACTTAAGGCATCTTCCCATACTAAGCACTACCCTCACAGTGAAGGACACTCTTGCCAGCATCAGGTCATCAGGTGTCTACACCGGAACTACTCCACTGCAAAAAATCTCAGACCTCAGGGGCTGTAGTAATAGCACAGCGGGTAGGGCATTTGCCTTGCATGTGACCGACCCAGGTTCGGTTTCCAGCATCCCATAAGGTACCCCGAGCACTGCCAGGAATAATTCCTGAGTGCAGAGCCAAGAGTAATCCCTGAGCATCACCGGGTGTGACCCAAAAAGCAAAAAAAAAAAATCTCAGGCCCCAGATCTCCCATAAAGACACCCTGTCATGTAGCACCTTGCCCCTTTTTAATACTCTCATCTCTACCTTCATCCAGTTCCCAGACTCCTGAAGCCTCTTCTCCAAGTCAGCTCACACTTGCCACTCCATCTCCTCTTCTGTCTACACTAAACCCTTTTCAGCATTAGTCACCATTCTAACCATCAATGAATTGCTTTGTCCTGGGGCTATGCACCAAGTAATCCCCCCAAGTTCCAGCCACAGATTTCCTAGAAAACTAGAGAAAACTCACAGCAAAGATCTGTCATTTCCTCATGTCAGTTGAACTCTAAGTTCTGCTCAGAGACCCTATTTCCTGCCCAATGTCAGCTCTCTTCTGAGTCTTTGCAGTAATGATTCCACCTATGACTCAGCACTTTCATCAAATCCTCTCCTAAACAGTCTTCAGTTTCCACTCTCTGACATGTTGAAGAAAACAGATGCCCTTTGGTTTGAGCCCTCCTTTATTTCCCAAATGTGTCTGTGTCTCAACCTCCCTTCCTTCTCGAGACCTTTCTTCCAAAGTTTACTCCTCCATGCACCTATACTTTAGAACATATCCCCATAACTTTGAAATAACAAACATAGCTTTGCAATTCCTCCTCTTTGATTTTATAGAGGGATAATTCAGCAGTGTGAGGGAGAGGTGTTAGGGGCCACTTGGCCTGGCAGTGTGGGCCTGAGACTTTGGTTCTTTCTGCTGATAGCGTGGTGTAGAGGCCATTGGAAGCACATCTGGCAGTGCTGGTAAGCCATGAGGCGGTAGCAATTCAATCTACCACATGAACTCTTTCCCCAGACCTAAATGTTCCTCTTTTTTTTTTTTCTGGAGGTGGGGGGTATTCCATCCCTCAAACCTTCTGTGAGATTTCAAAGCATAAACACATTTGATCCTCTGCCTTCTTTCGACAAAAAGAAAAGATGCTATGATTCAAGGCCACACTTCCAACTGATGGTCTTCACAGCCCAATTGTATAATAAACACTCCACACTTCTAGTTCTTTTTTTTTCTTTCAAATAAGGTAGCACATAAGCATCGCTTTTCAAGCCAGTCTTTGTTACAAGACAAGAACATTTTTCAATAGCTTAATGTCATTCCCATTTTTCTAAGTTCATCATGTATAATCTGTTTTGACACTTTGACATTATCTTTTATCCTCCTGCAGTGGACAATGAGAACTCAACTCTTGTCATCATCCCCTTAATGTCTCCCACCAGGGTAAAAACATCCATTCCCTCTCCTCACCCTCCATGCTTAGTTATTATTAAGCAGGATTAGTGGTAAAATTATTTAAAAACATTTATATTTATATGTGTCTATGTGGTTTATACATTTTATCCATACATTAAGTATCATTATATATTTGTTTGCACACATTTTGTTTTTACACAATTGCCTCATTTTACTGTACATTTCTAGGTTATCTATCTCTTAGTCAGCCTCAGGCTTTCCTAACGAGAAATATAGCTCCTCAAATTCATTTCAGGAGGGTGCTGGAGCGATAGTACAGTGGGTAAGGCACTTGCCTTGCATAACGCCAAACAAGGTTCAATCCCTGGCATCCCATATGGTCTCTCAAGCACAGCCAGGAGTGATTTCTGAGTGAAGAGACAGGAGTAACCCTTGAGATCACTGTTTGAGCCCCCAAAAATTCATTTTAATACTATAAAACATTTATAAGAAACCCCAACAGTTGCTATGTTTTTGTGTCATGCTATTAATTTTCAGTTTAGTATGGAAAGACGACTCTAAACCACTGCCCCACTCCTATGTTGGGGTTCCCTCTCAGTAATCCTACAAATGCTTTAGCTTTCTTGTTCCTAAACTGTCCTACATCATGATTTACCTTCCTCATTTTGGCAGAGCATATCCTACAATCATTCCTGGGAAAGAATTCAAGGAAGGTATACTTTGACACCTGCCTTAACTCTTAAATGGACATTTTTGTTAGAATTTAAGTTGAGATTAGAGGTTATTTCCTCTCAAAATGTCAAAATCTCTGCTCTTTGTTTTTTTAAGCAAGATAGTTTTATTGAAATTTACTTAGATGTGAGGGGAAAGAAAGAGATGAAATACATGTTGAAGAAAGAACACTGGGCTCTCCAAAATGGGGGGAAACTAGTAAAGAAACATAGAGGCAAACAACAAATTATGTGTTCAAGGGAGAACACAAGTTTGGAGATCAAGACACTCTTTTTCTTTAAACTTGCTTTTCAGTTTGTTCAAAGCTCACTCTGAGTGAAGTAAAGCAAAGAGTACATTTTAATTAAGATAAAATTTACATATAACATTACATACATTTCATATACAAAATGTAAAGATGCTATATGTTTTTTAATGATCATCCCAGTAAGTCTATTTCACATCTGTCACGGTGATTCAATAAAATAAAAACTTAAAATAAAAAAAATCCCCATCTTTCATAATAGCAATATTCATAAGGTAATTTTCATCTTTTAGTTTTCACAGAAACTTATGTTGTTTTACTAAGAATGCAAGAATATCTAATTTAAAAAAAACTTGCAGCTAAAAAAAAAAAAGTAGTTTTTCTTTTAATTAGAACTTTCAGAGAGTCTCTTGTCCACACGCCTGGCTGTCTTCCCCGGGGCCCCTGGGGGGGATGGGCTCCAGCTTCCCTCCCCACCCTGAGCAGAGCTCCCGGTGGCTGATGACCACCGGAACCTAGCTACAGCCATGCTGGAGGCTCCTCTCTACACGTTCAGACAGGCCTCATGCATGAAGGTACCAGCAGAGAAACCCAGGTGTGTGTAATCCCATCAACAGCCAATATCCAGAGAGAGACTTAAAAGCAAGCTCCCAGAAGCCATATCTTTAGCCTACTTCTCCCTCTGGGAGAAACTGGCAGTCTTCTGAGAGTTTCCTGCCCACATGGGACAGCCTTGCAAGCTTCCCATGGTATATTCATATGCAAAATCCAGTAACAAGCTGGATGTCATTCCCCTGACCCTGGAGATCCCCCAGTGCAACATTGTTAGGAGGGCCAAGTTGAGATAGACTTCTAAGATCTCAGGGAAAGGACGAAATGAGTTGTTACTGAACCCGCCCGAGAAATTGGTGATTAACGGGATATTGTGATTGTGATTGATTGTGATAGAACTTTCAAAATCTACTCTATTATCAACTTTCAAAAGTCCCATACTGTGTATTATATTCCTATATCTTATCTATTTCATTGCTAGAAATTCTGTAACTTTTAACCACTTTACCCATTTTGCCTGTCCCATATATGCCTCTGGCAACAACCAGTATGTTCTTTCTTCTTGAGTATGAAATTGGGTTTCCTTAGGTCATGTATTATTTATCTTCCTCTATATTTTACTTAGGATAATGTTCTCGCAGTTCATCTATATTGTTATGAGTAGAAAACAGTTCATCTATATTGTTATGAATAGAAAAATTTCCTTCATGACTGAATAAAGTTCCAATAGAAAGCGTGAGGGAGAGAAATAGGATCTTTTTCATTTCATTCATTGATGAATAACTTGGTAGGTTCCATACCTGTGCTATTGAAAATAATGCTGCAGTGAGCAGCGTGGTGCATATATTCGAAGTGGGGTCGGTAGGGAAGACACACCTGGCAATGCTCAGGAGTTACTCCTGGCTCTACACTCAGTGCTTGGGAACCATATGGCATAACGAGGAATGAATCTGGGTCAGTTGCGTGCAAGGCAAACACCCTACCCATTGTACTCTATATGACACTTACATGTCTTTTAGTGACTGTGTTCATGTTCTTCAGATGAATGCCATGAAATAAATTTGCTGGATCATATAGTTATTAATTATTCTTTTTTTAATTTTTTGAAAAATCTTTACAATATTTTCCATAGTTGCTGGATCAATTTACATCCCCACCAACAATGCACACAGATTTCCTTTTATCCACATTATTGCCAACAACAGTTACTCCTTATCTCTTTGAGAATCATTCTAACAGATGTGAAGTGATATTTCATTGTGGTTTTTATTTGTATCTCCAAGATGATTGCAATCTTTCATGTAAATACTTATTGTAAAACTTTTTTGGAAAAAAATGTTCATTCAGATCCTCTTCCATTTCTTTATTATGTTGGCTTTTTTTGCTAATGAGTTCTATGAGGTCTTTCTACATTTTCCATATTGACCTTTGTCAGATATACAATAGGTAAATATTTTCTCCCATTTAGTAGTTGCCTCTCCTTTTCACTAATGTTTTCTTTGCTATGCAGAAGATTTCTGGTTTGAAGTAATCCACTTGTTAATTTTTGCTCTCATTGCCTTTACATTTGGAATTCAATCCTCCACCCACTCCCTGACCAAAATTTATTTATTTACTTATTTATTTATTATTTATTTATTTTTAATTTAACCACACTGAGATACACAATTACAAAGTTGTTCATGATTGTGTCAGTCGTACAATGTTCCAACACCTGTCCTTTCACCAGTACACATTTCCCATCAGCAATGTCCCCAGTTTCTCTCCCACCCATTCCCACCACCTTTCCTCAATGGCAATCCCTTTTTTTCTCCCTGTCTCTCTTTGTCTCTCTCTCTCTCTCTTTCTCTCTCTCTCTCTTTTCTTTTGGGCATTATGGTTTGCAATATAGATGCTGAAAGGTTACTGTGTATATCTCTTTACCTACTTTCAACACTCAGTTTTTGTCCAGAGTGATCATTTCTAACTATTATTGTCATACTGGTCCCTTCTCTATCTATCCTAACTTCCCTTTGCCCCACACGCACTTGTGGCAAGCTTCCAACCCCCAAAAAATTATTGACAAAAGAAAACTCAAGAAGATTACTTAGTGATTTATTCTGAAAATTGTATGGTCTTAGAACTTAGATTTAAGTCTTTGTATCATTTTAATTTTTGTTTATGGTGCAAGATAGTGGTTCATTTTAATCTTTTTGCACTACTATCCAGTTTGCAGCATGATTTATTGAAGAAACTGTCCTTTCCTCATTGGGCATATTTGGCTCTCCTGTCATAAATTTATTGACAATATATTCTTGGCTTATTTCTGAGCTCTCTTTCCTTTTTTTATTAGTGTCTCTTTTATAATAATATCAAACTGACTTTGACAACTATAACTGTATAATATAGCTTGAAATTAGGAAGTATGATACCCCCTACTTTTTTTAATTCTCAATATTTCTTTGACTATTTAGCGTCTTTTGTAGATTCTATTTGGGGGAATGTGGTGGGGGGCGGGGAGGGGTACCTTTGGACATTTTATAGAGATTGCATTGAAGCAATAAATTTCTTGTGGTAGTATGGACATTTTAACAACCCTAATTTTTCACTCTTGGTTAATTGTATGTTTCTAGGAATGTATTCTTACCTTTTAGATTATCGAATTTGTATAAAGATGTTCATAATTGTATATTTTAATCTTTGTATTTCTGTGGTCATGTCATTCTGATCATCGGTCCTATGTATATAACCTGTTTTATGCTCTGGTCATAATTAGAAATTTCTATCCTTAGATTACTGATACTTGACAAATGTACCTGTGTACAAACTATGTGTGTGTGTGTGTGTGTGTGTGTGTGTGTGTGTGTGTGTGTTTTAGTTTGGTTCTGATTTGGGAGGTGGCTACACCCAGTGATGCTCAGAAATTATTCCTGGCTTTGCACTCAGGAGTCACTCCAGTCAGAGCTCAGGGGACTCTATGAGGTGCTAGGGGTCAAATCCGGGTCTGCCTTATGCAAGGCAAGAGTCTGATCTGCTGTACTAACTCCCCAATTGCTCAAGGGCTGTTTTTCATCTGTGTTGGTTCTGTATCCTTTGAGACTTTCACTATCAGAATCTTTGGAAGTTAGGACTCTATTTCCTTAAAAATTAACCCCCTCTTCTGGACTGATTCTCTAATTTTCCCATCTTTCTGATTGTCCATAACCTTTTCCTTTAATTTTAATTTCTGGGAGATTTCATCACTATCACCTACTGTCTTCTTTAACTTAAACTATCCTACTTTAACTTTCAAGAACCCTTCCCAATCTGGGGATATTTCTTTAAATACCATCCCTTTCTAATTTCCTAAGTATAATTTTATACCTACGCTTCATCTTCTCTCTTGGGTGATAGCAATCATTGAAATTTGAATTTTTATTATGTCCCCTATATACCCCTATTTATTTTTCCACTGATTTATTTGTCAGAATTTTATTCTTACATATTGCAATCTAGTCTCAAATCTTAGATAGTTAGTGACTTAAAATGTTTGCCGGAGGGGGGGGCGCTGGGGTGATAGCACAGCGGGTAGGGCGTTTGCCTTGCATGCGGCCAACCCGGGTTCAATTCCCAGCATCCCATATGGTCCCCTGAGCACCGCCAGGGATAATTCCTGAGTGCAGAGCCAGGAGTAACCCCTGTGCATCGCCAAGTGTGATCCAAAAAGCAAAAAAAAAAAATGTTTGCCTTGGAGGTATGGGGTCACAAACTCACACCTCTGGTGCCACATGCATGCTTTCCACACAATCCCATCAGCTCTGTTCTCTGTGATCCAGGGTACAGCAAATGATGTCTGGCCACAAATGAGCTCTGTCTAGGGGTACAAATCTGATGACTACCACAACTAATGGGGGGAAAGATGTACCAGGAATCTTTCCAGCAGAGAAATGGCCCAGCTCCATAGTCAATCTCAAAAAGAACATGGTGCTGCCGAATCTTCCCACATAGCCTGGACCAGGCTCACAACTCTGTGGCCTTTTTGGAATGGGGGTGGGGAGATTCCCCCTTCTGCCTAAAGGCACATTTGTTAGTTCCTTCAAGTGTGAGCAAGGTTAGCCAACTGGTAAACTTCACCAAAGTTGGGGCGGGGGGGGGGGGGCCGGGGCTCATCACATAATTGTCTTGTTTTGGTCTGGAAGCCAATTTTTCCGGACTATAATCTCTAATCTGCTCATCTGACAGCCTTCATTGACTGATTTAGCAGCTGGAGGGGATAAGGGAATCTCATTTTCAGTGTCTTTAGCACTAATTTGAGTGTCTGAATAAGTATCCAGTCTTGGGAGTGGAGGGTAGAGTTGGGAGCAGGAAACCAGTGAAAGAGTAGTTGCCTGGATGCTTACAAACAAAATAAACATGAATATCTAAGTGCTCTGTACACAAACTTGCCACCATCCTTTCTGCTTTTTCTTTTATAGGGACCTACCCAGTGGTGCTTGAGCCACCCTGTTTACTCCTGATAATATCATGTGGTGCCAAGGATTATACTCAGGGTCTTGCAAACACTAGGCTACGATTTGCGCTTTCTCCCGGGTCCAGCCTTTCTGCTTCTTTCATTTCCCTTCATAGTACCTGAGCTGTCAGGAGTACCTGATTCTTCTGAATCCTCTGTCTTTCAGAGTTTTCACAGGAGTGGATATGTTCTAATCCTCTTAGTGATGTGGGTGTCATTATTCCCATCATACCAGTAAAGAGACACTGTTCAGAGGTATTACTTAACTTGCCCAAGGTAGTACAACTAGTGAAGGCTGCATTCAAACTCAGTCTTCTGTGAGCTCCAAAACCCACGGTTCTTTCTCCCATCTCAGGCTGAAAGATACCTACGGCCCTGGATACTACAGACCAGCCCGGAAGTCACACAGGCTCGGCACCCTAAACTCCTTCTTCCATTCTCTGTCCCCTCACCCCCAGCTTTCAGAACTTCAAGAGCAGTGGGTAGAGTATTTTATATTCTCACTGGAAGGGGACCAACATGTTGTGTTCTCAGCTGCTTGGGCTGAGATCTGAAGCTCAAACCCAGCCACTGACGTCACTCAGTATGCCCTCCACTTCCACCAGGCCGTTTATGCTGGCACAGTCCAAGAACAAGGTTGGCGGGAAGGGGATCAGCCCAAACAGGATTAATAAGAGGCAGCTGGGCTCTAAAAGCCTTCTTGACAATGTAAAGAAACTAAGTCAGATGTTTTTGGAAAAGATTTTTAAAGGACTATGTCCAGCCCTTCGCCTCTTTCTATTAACCATCCTGCCACTTCCTCTCAACATGCTTGAATCGAGGATGTCTCCACTCTTTTTCAGCATAATGGATAATCCATTTGGCTAAAGTCAATATTAGCGGGCAGAAGCCAGTGACTCGGTCAGAGTTGCCCCATAGCAGAACATTCAAGAATTCCCTGGATCCCAGGTGCCCTCCAGTGGGACTTGGTCTACAACTTGGTCCCCATGCCATAGTCCCAGCCTGATGGGACATAGTGGATAAAATGTTTCCATGGGTTAGGTGAAAGAGGACACATATGTAGACATGGATTAGCCCCTTTGTGGGAAAACTGGAAAGTCATACTGGTTACACTCCAGAGTATGTGTTATTGCCACAAGCCTTAGTCCCCTTCAGGATCTTAGATAAAATTAAACTGAACTAAGATCCCAGGCAGCCCTGGGCAATCTGTTAGTTCCTTTCATACACGTTTCTCCTCACACTCAGTCAATCCCTGCCACAGCTGTCTTCTCAAGCTGTTCTGATTCCTTCCTGTGCACACAGGAAAGGTCTTACCTACCTCCCCTGTGAGGCCACCCAGGGCCAGTTAGTTCCTTCTGCAGAAATCCCAGAGAACGTGACCAGCTAGTATTTTCTGTCCATCCCACCTGCCTTCAGTGAGATGATTCATGTGGAGAACTCTGTCATTTCTTTAGGCCCTGATTCCTATGGACAGCTCCTCTGGGAAGTAAGGAAGTTGCTTTTTCAATGCCAAAGGAAAGACCCATTAAGAACTAGCATTTCCTCTCTTTGCTGATAAGATCTTTGTAACTCAACATGTTTCCTTCTTTCTTCTTCCTCCTACTGAGGAGATTCAAGCAAGAGAATGGTTTCATTGAGGTTAGTTCAGGAGAGGTCTCTGGTTTTTAAGAAAGTGACATTTAACTACACCCAGAGAGATGGGAGGACCAGAGAGAGAGAGAGATCAATGGGTTGGAGTACATGCTTTGCAAGAGGGATGCTCAAGTATTATCCTCAGCACCGCATGATCCCTGAGTAGTACCAGAAACCACCCAAAGGACAGAGCACAGCCAGTTGTGACCCTCCAAAAAGAGCAAAAAATAGAAAGGAAAACAAAAACAGGTGGACGAATTGACCAGAGGAAGAATAGTGGGTAAATAATTCCATTTTTGAAAACACCTACCCAGGCAGAAATAAATATTCAATGTTGCTGAAGAATGCTGAGCAAAGAAGACAGCAGTACTCATGCTCTTAAAGAATTTGCAGGTCATCTTTTAAAATTTACTAGTCCAATGGCATTTGGAAGTGATCTGGGGACAACTTACCTTTCAAAATCATTCCTCTAACAACTCTTGAAAAAATACTTTGGGTAAAGAC